>NW_007735617.1:30511-34296 GCF_000696425.1 Galeopterus variegatus
CACACTGGGCCTGTGAGGTGTGTGCCTCTGGCTCTTCACATTAAACCTGTCCTCGCTGTCTCCTCTGACTCTGCTCTTGAACTCTTTCCTGTGGTGAAGTCAAGAACCTGGTGGAGGACGGGTATCCAACCTCCGCAGACCCTCTCCTCAGGGAACAGTCCTAACCCAGGCTCTGTTGATAGGAGCTTGGGTTGTGCGTGCACTGTCTGGCACTCACGCAGGTGTGCCTGCAGGGTAGATCTCCCGTTTTCGTCATCTAGACCTAGCAACTGCTGCCCCTCCAGCTCTTTGACAGCTGTGTACCTGGCCTCAACTACCTGCAGAGTTGCTGGGGCTACAGTCTGCATGTGGCCCTAATATCCTGCCCTCCCACCCTCTCAGTCTCTGTGGTCAGGACACTCCAACTGAGGGAGGACTTGACATGGCCTGATCTGCCTCTGGGATGGCCCACTACATGGGACACAGCATGAGCCATTGGCTCCCAAGGACCAAACCACAGAAGGCTCAGAGTGACTCCTTCAGCCCATTGACCCCCAAGGGGCTGTAAGATCCTTCAGAGAGCCCTGGACATTGAAGCCCACAGCACACAGTGAGCCTGCTGGCCCCAGGCGTTGACCCTCAGAGATCACCAGGGATGGCGGTCTGGTGTGGGGGTTGGGCCAGATGCCAGATGGGGGGCCTGCCACCGCCGGAAGCTGCAAAGAGCACGGGTGGGCCATGACCCGACGGCCGAGCATTTCCACGCTCGCTAAATAAAGAGTCTTCTGTTTCCCGCCTTGGCTAACGTTTTTCCAGAATGAGCTGCATGGCGGGGAGCAGAAGGCGCGGCCCCGGGG
This sequence comes from Galeopterus variegatus, assembly GCF_000696425.1. Classification (NCBI taxonomy): domain Eukaryota; kingdom Metazoa; phylum Chordata; class Mammalia; order Dermoptera; family Cynocephalidae; genus Galeopterus; species Galeopterus variegatus. The sequence continues at coordinate 31,348 of NW_007735617.1, forward strand.
CCTCCGAGAAGCAGACCCGCCCGCGTCCGCAGAGGGCGGCCGTCCTGCCTGCATGCTCACCTTTATTTTCCTGAGTTTTAACTTTTAAGAGAGGTGGCAGAGAATGTGTAGAAAGTGTTCTCTGTCACTGCTCTGTGTCACTCGAATACAATTTGGCTTTTTACATTTGACAGCTGTATACATTTGTGTGGTGCATTAGCTATTTTTAATTGCTCTCTATTTATCCTAACATGAAGTCAAGAACAATACTTTACCACTCCGATATTGCAGGAATCCTACTTAGTCACACCTCGCGTGGAACGTCCTCACCCCATCCTTCAAGGAGGGCTTGGGTGAGCCTGCACCCCCCGCCAGTCCCACACTGGGTGGCCTGGGCTTCACAGAGTCTGACTGGGGCCTGTCCCACCTGCTGCAGGTGGGGCCCAAGTAGGCTTGAGCGAGGTCCGGACCTCTTGGCACTTCAGCGTGGTGGGGGCGGTGTCTTGTGACAGGAGGAATGAAATCTCCTCAACATTTATGCCCAATGTGCCCTGCAAGAACACTTGCTTGTCTATGCATGTGTCTTACCTCAAAGGAAATTTCGAGTAGGGGACCATCCATGGCACCGCTCCTGCTGGACAGAGGGAAATTTGGGGACACGTTGAGCTAGAGGAAAGGAGTAGTGTCTTGGGGACCCTTTTGACTCAAAAGCCGGTGTCTAGAAGCGCCTCCCTCCCTGTGTGTGGTGTGAGGCGGCATCTCCACTGTGCACTGTGTCCCCCGTGACACCCGCAGACACTTGACAGATCCTCAGGAAAGAGCAGAGCCCAGAGCACCCACCCTGGTCAGGCCTGTGGGCTGCGTGACCTCTCTCAGCCTTTCTTACTGTTCCTGCCAAGAAGGCATCGGGCCAGCCGATGGTTTGTCCCTGGGCGCTGCAGCGATGTAGATTCGGCAGATGCAGAGGTTGAGAGCTGGAGACTGAGCCTGTCTTGCTGCCACGTGCTGATGGCAGGACAGGTGCCTTCTCCTCTGCACGAGGCCCACCCAGGGGCCTTACCACCGCTCCTGCCTGCGCCCTGTCTCAGCCTCTCTGCTTCCACCTGCATTGGGGGCTGCAGGTCACTGACAACTTTGCAGCTGGTGCTGACACCAAGGGGTTTCTGTACCCCAGTGAACACAATGAGAGGAAGGGGCAGTCTGGAGCACACACCCAGGGGAGGAGATCCTGCTGCGTTCAGAGAGCCCTTGACTGCAGGCACCTGCCCTGCTACCGCAGGAGGCGTGAGAAGGGGCAGGGTGGCCTCCCCAGGACCTCAGCCCCGTCCATCAGACTGTCCTGTAGCCACCCCAAGAGACAGGAGAGGAGGGAAATCCTGCCTTTTGCTTTTGTAGCCCCCAGGGAAGAGAAAAGTAAGGGAGGAATAGGTAGGAATGAACGTTGGGTGAGCCAGTTTAGGGTTTCTGACACAATGATGAATGTTTATTTTCAGAAAAACAATACATGGACCCAGTTAAAAATTCGAATTGCCCTGGAAACATATGACAGAAAGGACCACTTCTCTACGCTGCCCCACTTGCAGCTGGCCCTGCTCCACGTAGGGGACCGTGCCACTTCTCGCAGCTGCTGGGCTGCTCACCCTCACGTCCCCAGGGCAGGGCCTGCTACCTACATTTTACAACCAGGAGTTGAAACACTAAACGAGCTAATAAATACTTCTCAGTAATGTGCTTCTACTACTAATGCCCGGTGAGCCATTTCGATGTTATCTACGGAGCGTCTGTTAGGACCGCTGAGGATTTCGTCCTCGTCAGTAGCCCCCTTCTCTGTATTTTCCTTCTCTTCCCTGCCTTCCAATCTCCCGAAGTGGCTATAGCATAATTAATCGCCTGATTCAAGTTCACAGCCTATTACGACTATGCAATACACTGCAGAGGCAACGGTGGTATGACTTTTTCTTGCCCACCTTTTTGTTTTTCCTAGAATTATTAATGACCTCACTTTAAGGTTTGTTTAATTTTCAATGTACTGACCTTTATATATTTTTTAAAAATGCCCCGTCAGACCTGTGAAGTGTAGCCATGTTCTTTTCAAGGTGCCTCACCCTAGGGACACTGCCACTCCCATCCAGCTCCTCCGGCCCCTGCTGTGTGGACTGCTGGCTGCCCAGGAGGGCCTGTTGCGCTGAGATTGACTTCGCCTGTCTCCTGCACTGGTTCTCGCATTTCCTCCATCCAAATATTGCTGTATCTTGGTTTGTCCCGTCGTTTTTCTGGATCATGTACTCCAGTGGCTTCTAAGAAAGAGTGTTGGAGAGACAGTGTAAATTTTTAGTGCTTTTTTGCCTTAAAAAGTGCTCCTTTGACTCTCTACATGTTTTATTTTCAGTTGGAATAAATGTTTGGTTGCAAGTAATTTCCCTCCATAATTCTGCACACAGCACATCTTGCTTTCGAGAACTCTATCGTTAGCTGCATCTCCATTTCTTCATGTGTGATCTGTTTGGGTTTGGTTTCCAGTGTCTCCCTTTTCCCTTTACATGAACACGTGCTTTTCTGCTTGCTGCAATGGGCACGGGCGACTCCTTTCCACTGGAGGTCATGGTCCTTCAAGTCTTACTTGGAGCAGGCTGAGCTCCTACCCTCTAGGTCGCATGGAGGGATCATGGTTAAGAAGGCACAGCACCGTGATGATTTGAGAATGTCTCAGTCCAGTAGTCAGTCTATTTCCTACATGTCTAATAAATGAAAAAAAAATTATACATTAACTGGAAGGCCAACTGGAAAATTTGTTCTTTTTTATTTTATTTTATTTATTTTATTTAAATATGACTGGTAAGGTGATCTTCACCCTTGACTTGGTGTTCTCAGCACCACGCTCACCCAGTGAGCTAACCAGCCATCCCTAGATAGGGATCTGAACCCGTGGCCTTGGTGTTATCAGCACCGCACTCTCCCAAGTGAGCCACG
>NW_007735617.1:34904-37724 GCF_000696425.1 Galeopterus variegatus
ACTGGAAAATTTGTTCTTTTTTATTTTATTTTATTTATTTTATTTAAATATGACTGGTAAGGGGATCTTCACCCTTGACTTGGTGTTCTCAGCACCACGCTCACCCAGTGAGCTAACCAGCCATCCCTATATAGGGATCTGAACCCGTGGCCTTGGTGTTATCAGCACCGCACTCTCCCAAGTGAGCCACGGGCCTGAAAATTTGTTCTTTATTAGCCTTGCAAGGCACAGCCTCTTTGCAATAGAGTATTTTAGACTTTACTTATTGTTTAATGTTGAATTGCTGGGTTGAGTTTCTAAACTATTTTTATGTATTATTTTCCATTTCTTCATCATTTTGATCTAATTCTTGGAAGGTGTTATATCCCAGACCTTCTACTGAAAGTCAGATTTCAGTTATCTAATTATATTCCTAGAATCTTTCTTGTTCTCAAATTATTTATTTTATTGAGCTCAAAGTGGTTAAATAAAATAAGATATTTTAAATAAAGTATTGAAAGTTTTGGTACTAACTTTTGATAAGTTCTGTCTTATTACAAATCTTCCCCAGCTCTGAGCACTGAGCGCACTGCACACAAACTAAATTTGTAACTGGGGTCTGGCAGGCATTGGAGAAATAGCTAGTTCCTGGTCTGGAATAAAAGATGTACAGAAGTAACCTGCCACATCCTCTCATATCAGAGAGTGAGGACCTTCAAACACTACAGGAGGCAACTGAAAGACAGTGAGACGAGATGCTGGGTACCGTTCAAGCTTTATTAAAGGAAAAGAATCTGCCAGGCTGTGCCCAAAGTGGANAGCGCACTGCACACAAACTAAATTTGTAACTGGGGTCTGGCAGGCATTGGAGAAATAGCTAGTTCCTGGTCTGGAATAAAAGATGTACAGAAGTAACCTGCCACATCCTCTCATATCAGAGAGTGAGGACCTTCAAACACTACAGGAGGCAACTGAAAGACAGTGAGACGAGATGCTGGGTACCGTTCAAGCTTTATTAAAGGAAAAGAATCTGCCAGGCTGTGCCCAAAGTGGACGACAGCCTGTGGCTGCCCTCAAAATGGGGGACAGCACCAGGTGTGGGGGTGGTAGAGCTTATATAGTGCGCCAAGGGCTGNGGGTGGAGAACTGCACCCTTGCAGAAGCAAAAGGGTTTCTGTTTAAGTCAGGAGGCTTCTCGTAAAGGGAAGGGTGGAGGGGTTTGGTGCTGTAGTAGAAGACAAGGCTGGTGGCTGTTTTGTGCTTATTGTGTGCACAATGGCACTGGTCACGTCCAAAATCCATCAGCAACTGCACTCAGGAGCCTCACTGAAGAGGTTCAAAGACCAGACAATTGAATGATAGGAAATAAGGGAAAATAACTGCAATGGATTGGAGCATGTAAAATATATCAAATTCCATGAGTTTATAACAGTGCTAAAAATGAGTATACCTTTATGAGATGCTAGTGAAACCAGTAAAACAAAATAATGGATCTGGGCAATGAACATCAGTGGCCACTGATATCGAAAAAGAGACAATCAGATGCCATGTGCCTCCTGGTGAAAGTACTGCTTCCGTCACTACTGGGGAAGCGTTCTGTCTCTCTCTCCTCTCTCTCTCTCTCTTCCCTCTCTCTCCTCTCTCTTCTCTCTCTCTCTCTCTTTCTCTCTCCTCTCTCTTCTCTCTTCCCTCTCTCTCCTCTCTCTTCTCTCTCTCTCTCTCTCTCTCTCTCACACACACACACACACACACACTCAACCTGAATCTGACCGTGTGTCAAGCCCTGGCTACTAATTCACAGGAAATACAGGAAGGGGAGTGGCTACGACGACAAAGGGACATGACCACAAAGTGCCTCAGAAAACTCAATGGGGCAATCCACTTGGTTTCTTCAACAAACAAATTTAAATTTGCAAAGAATTGAGGGAGAGGGGGAGAGAGAGAGAGACAGAGCAAGAGCAAGGGAGAGAGAACTTGTAGGTTAGAAGAGCATTAAGAGATGTATGAACACATCGCAGAGTGTAGACGTGATTCAGACCCGTGACATGTACTACATGTGGCACCTGGAGGAATTTCAACACATACTGGATGTTTGTTGATTTTAAGGAAATATTGTTAATCTTTAGGTGTTGTATTAGTCCGTTTTTGTTGCTTATAACAAAATATTTGGAACTGGGTGATTTATAAAGAAAATGAAACTTATTGCTTACAGTTTCTGAGGCCGGAAAGTCCAAAGTCCATCTGGTGGTGGTGACAGTGACCCAGGAGTCTCACATTGGAAGATGGTGGAAGCAGAGAGAGAGAGAGACAGACTCACCTCTTTTTTTAAAGCCCTCAGAACTACGCCCCTGACCACCATTTTTAATCCATTCACCACTGCACAGTCCTACAATCCAATCACCTCTTCAAGGCTCTACCTTCAATTAGCATAATAGGATTTCCCACCCTCTTAACAGTCACAGTGGGGGCTGTTTCTAATATATAAAACTTGGGGGACAATTCAAGCCTCAGTGAGTTTTGGGGGGACACAATTCAATCCACTACAGGTGCGATGATGTTATTGTGGTGTTTTCTTAAAAATAATTTTACATTTCAGAGACACATTCTGAAACATTACAGATGGAATGACAGGATGTCTGGGTTATGCTTCAAAATAATCTAGTGCAAATGTGTCCTGTTGGTTAGGATACATTTTCTAGTGACATCACAGCTGTCAAGTAACTTTGGCTTAAAAATGATGAGCTGCGGAAAATGGTGTTAGATGACTGAAAAATGGCCCTGTAGTGATGACAAAGACACTCGTGTCAAGGACACATATGAGGAGTTTCAATAAAATTGTTT
>NW_007735617.1:37844-55856 GCF_000696425.1 Galeopterus variegatus
AGCTAGAGGACATTTTCTCTGCCCTGGAACATTGCCTGGTGCTGCTGTGCAGTCAGCCCCCACCCCCTCCCCTGTCGACCACTGTGGTGACTTTGGTCAGACAGGTCTTGTCTGATCTCAAACATGCTACAGATGGAATCATATAGCACGTATTCTAATATATAAAACTTGGGGGACAATTCAAGCCTCAGTGAGTTTTGGGGGGACACAATTCAATCCACTACAGGTGTGATGATGTTATTGTGGTGTTTTCTTAAAAATAATTTTACATTTCAGAGACACATTCTGAAACATTACAGATGGAATGACAGGATGTCTGGGTTATGCTTCAAAATAATCTAGTGCAAATGTGTCCTGTTGGTTAGGATACATTTTCTAGTGACATCACAGATGTCAAGTAACTTTGGCTTAAAAATGATGAGCTGCGGAAAATGGTGTTAGATGACTGAAAAATGGCCCTGTAGTGATGACAAAGACACTCGTGTCAAGGACACATATGAGGAGTTTCAATAAAATTGTTTCGTGAGAAAAAAGCGAGGTAGATTCTCCTGCTGACGTTTAAGAATGTCCATGAGGCTTTGAAAGTGAGAAGAGGTGTCAGTATAGCAACATGACTCCACGTTATTAACTTTTCCTCCGTTCACCTTTGGATCATTTCACATTTTGTACTGAGCACATGCTAATTTTGTAAATAACAGTTAGCCTTTCTATAACTTCTATGCGCAGATCTTACATGTTCAGTTTTACGAATTGTGACAATTCTGTAACCTATGCAGCCACCACACCACACAAGCTAGAGGACATTTTCTCTGCCCTGGAACATTGCCTGGTGCTGCTGTGCAGTCAGCCCCCCCCTCCCCTGTCGACCACTGTGGTGACTTTGGTCAGACAGGTCTTGTCTGATCTCAAACATGCTACAGATGGAATCATACAGCACGTACGACTTTGAGTCTGACTTCTTTCACTTAACATTGCTGCAGGTATTCCTTAATTTTTATTGGTAAATCATATTGTACTGTATAAATATATCACAATTTGTTGATTCATTTTCCTACTGGTGCACATTTGAGTTGTGTCCAGTTCTCGGCTATGATGAATACGGCTGCTGAGAACATCCCACAAGTCTTCGTGTGGATGTAAAATACTTGGGAGTGGAGTGGCTGAGTCACAGGGTGTACAATCAATGTTTAATAACATAATCTGGGGGCCGGCCCGGTGGCGCAAAGGATAGTGCGCCACTTGGGAAGCGCGGCGGCGCTCCCGCCCGAGGGTTCGGATCCCACATACGGACCGGTTCCCGCTCACTGGCTGAGTGAGGCGCGGGAGCAATGCCGAGGTTTGCAATCCCGTTGCCGGTCCCCGGTCCGGTGCGGGGGCAACACTGAGGGTTGCGATCCGTTGCCGGACACGGAAAAAAGACAAAAGACAAAAAATAAATAAATAAATAAATAACATAATCTGAAAAATAAAGCAAAAAAGCTACAGCAGTTACGAAGGGTGATTGCTGGCCCAGGAACAGGCAAACATCAATCGCAGAGAATAGAGAATACAAAAATGTGTGCTCTCCCAATCACCAGCCTCAGAGAGGCCCTTGCTCCGGTAATATCCTCATGACCCCTCTTTGGAACTGTTCAATAAAAATTGTAGGAGGCCATTGATTTGGACTAGGCTCCTGTACTGGGCCCAGCAGACAGAACCAGTACGGAGTCGCGCATCCTAAACAAAACTGCGTAACTTAGGAGTACGCTCGTGTGACCAATAGCCCAGTTTCAGTGAGTTCCAGCAGCTGAGCTTCAGTCAATTGCAGGTGGCCAGCTGGCTCACATGAGCTGTAACCAATTAAGTTGTCCTTCTTGCCTCACTGCCATTTTCTGTCTGTAAATGCTGCATGACCATGCGGCAGGCAGGAGCTCTTTCTGGTTCCAGTTCTGAGGGATGCCTGACTGGTGTATCGATTTTTTTTTCACTCAAATAAACTCTGATAAATTTAAACTTGGTTAAAGTTTTTCCTTTTTAAAGGTTGGTGACTAAGAAGGGACTCAAAGCAGAGCTCCAGTGACACCTGGGGGCACCAAGTGACCAAGCAAAGGTACTTCCATGAATCCTGAGCTCCACCAATTTGTGTTCTGAGCTCTTGGAGTTTATCTGAGCAATGTGATACAGACTGGGTTCAGAAGTCATGAAATACGACTGGGTCCTGCAGAGATGCTTCAGGTGTTTGACTGGGTCAGATCAAAAGTGAAGTGGATTCAGTAGTGGGGTTACTCAGAGATGAGGAATTATGGCTTCATTTGGATCCAAGGAGCTTAGACTCCTCCAGCTGGGACTCCAGCCAATTTCCTGTATAAGAACTGTATTAGTCCGTTTGTGTTGCTTAGAACAGAATACATGGAACTGGGTGATTTATAAAGAAAATGAAATTTATTGCTTACAGCTTCTGAGGCTAGAAAGTCCAAAGTCCATCTGCTGGTGGCGACAGTGACCCAGGGGTCTCACATTGCAAGATGGTGGAAGCAGAGAGAGACAGACAGACAGACAGACTCTCCTCTTCTTTGAAAGCTCTCAGAACCACTCTCCTGACCATTACTTTTAATCCATTCACTACTGTGCAGTCCTGCAATCTGATCACCTCTTTAAGGCTCCACCTTTCAATTACCGTAATAAGATTTCCCACCCTCTTAACAGTCACGGTGGGGACTAAGTTTCTAATACATAAAAGTTGGGGGACACAATTTAAGCTTCAATAGTTTTGGGGGGACATAATTCAATGCATTACAAGAACTATGAACCCTGAGCCTGTGCCTCTCTGGAGAAATGAGTAAACCTTTCCAAGAATAATTCAGAGGTACCGTGGCCACAGTGGAGAAGTTTTTAATTTTCACAAAATTGTTTATTTGTGGAGCACATTAAGAAGAATCAAAAATCCCAAAAGAACAGTGGGATGCATATTATAATTGATATGCAGAGGTATCTAAAAGATTAAACAAATGAAAAGTGGCCCCCTTTGAAGACTCTTCACAGAAAGCAAATGAAGAGCTTAAGCAATGACAAAAAGGGCTGTGCCCTGACCGAGTTAATCCTGCCCAGTGTCCGTCTTCACTTCAGTGTCCTGACTGCATTGAGCCTTTTTTTCCTTTTTTCTTTATAATTTTTTTTATCGTTACACAATGCGAACTTTTTGTGTGGCCCTTTGCCGGTTTTTCTTTTCTCCCCTCCTCCTCCCCCTTCCCCACCTCTGCTGGCCTCGGTTCCATTCTCTCCTTTTGAAAGTTCAAGGAATTATTGTATCTTTCTTTCTTTTTTGTTTTGTTTCATTTTTTTCAGCTCCCACTTATGAGTGAGGACATGGGGTATTTCTCTTTCTGTTCCTGGCTTATTTCACTCACGATAGTTTTCTCCAAGTTCTTCCCTGTTGCTGCAAATGGCAGAAGTTCATTCTTTTCATAGCAGAGCAGGGTTCCACTGGGTGGATATTCCACGTTTTCCTCGCCCAGTCAACTGCTGATGGACATTTGAGTTGGTTCCAGCTCTTCGCTACTGTGCATAGAGCTGCGTGATGAACATGGAGCCGAGTGCACCGAGCTTTTTCTCAGTTGTCCTTTCATCTCGAGGATGATGAAAAAGGGGACGTTGTACAAGTGCCCCACAGAGTGGGACCCTCGGCACAGTGGGGCCTGCCTGCCATCACCACTGTTACTCCACAGTCTGAAGCTGGGCTTAGGGCCATAGAAAGAGCCTTTCCTAATTCAAGAGAAAATCCTCAAAAATGTACTGAGGAATTCAGGATTCTCACAGGAGCTCGTAATCCAGGACCGTGTGATATTTACAAATTCATTCACATGATATTAGGACCTGGTGAAGCTCAAAAATGGCTGGAGGCAGCAAAACGGAGCAAACCGAGGAGGAGCTCAGGACTCTAAAACCTTCTCAAGCAAAAGGCCAAAAGGAGACAGAAGAATTGTGAAGATCTTTTAAATCCCATCCCTAAGTTTTTTCCACAAAAAAATTATATTGTTCCATCATATAATCTTGCAGGGAAAAAAAAAGAGTAAATCAGTTCCAGATTACAGAAGTGGTTTATGACACTATTTGTACAACCTTCTGGGCTCAAAATACAGCAAGGGGTATTTCTTGTAGGGACTGAAATGACACTAATGCTCTTTTTGTAAACAGATCTCATCCCAAGTCGAGCAGTTTAATTAAGAAACATAAACTGGGATGGGAAATTACAGATATGGTTCAATTTATGGCTTTAGTTTATCATTTTGAGGGGACTCTAGAAGAAGAAAACACCCAAAAGGCTAATAGGCTAATGTCTCTCTGATGGCAACAATTGCAGAGGCCCAGACCAAAGAGACCCTCTTGTCATTTTAAACCACAGCCATAAGGGCCTAGAACAAGAAATTCTTTACCACAAGGTGTTTGCCTGCTTTGCAAACAATCAGGATACTGGAAGAGAGATTGTCCACTGCAATGTCAGTTCACTAATAAACCCCCCTGTAAAGCTACATGACTATGCCACTTGTACGGCTACAGCAGTAGCTATGCTAGTTGTCAGGTTAGGGCCATTCATAACTAAAGCCAAAATGTTTCATTATTTCCATCTGTATTGTCCAGGCTAGGGGTTAGGGCCCACAGACCCTTCAAATCCATTATATAAGCTGGGTCACCAGACTCCTCACATGGAGGTCCATGCTCTAGGTTATTAGGAAAGATCCCAGGAGCCATTGGCAGATGACACGAGCTCAGTCCTCAGCAGTAGCAGCAGTGGCAGCAGTGGCAGCAGTGGCAGTGGTCTCTCAGGGCATCCTGGGGGCACTGGCAGCAATGCTTGCAGCAACAGCCTCCATCAGCAGTAGCGGCCTCCCCATGGCCCCCTGGTGGCACCTCCAGGAGTGGGGGGCCAAGGAGGGCCCTGTGGATCAGAGCCACTCGTCCTTTGTGCTTAAATCCATAACCCAGGACACCTGGGTGCACATGCACAATTACATTAGACAATAACCAAGGAACACCTGGGCTCACGTGCATATTTAGGGAACAAGCTTTTTGCAAGTGTCACATGCACTGGAAAGTTTATTAAATTCCAGTCAAATTCAGCATTTTTCAGCAAGTAGACTAATATCTTATGAAATTCTAATCCTGTCCCCTTAATCTCCTCTTGAAATGCTGCGGTCTACTCAACGCTGCTACTCTGGTACGTCTGCCTTACAGTGGTGAGGGCCTCGATTGTGAGCGTAGTATTGGGATGAGTGGTCTGTGGTGTTGACTTATGAGATACTCTGTTGGATGACCCTGAGTTCATACTTTTTGTTGGTGTTGTGTTGAAAACTCATAAGGAAAACTTTTTAGGCAGGGGGTGCTGATACAACCCAAAATGAGTTAATAGAGAAAAAACTCTTCCCCAGTTGAAATCAGCCCAAACTGCAGAGCGTTTTGCTCTTATTCAAGCTTGTTATTAGCTAAAGATAAGGAAGTAAATATTTACACAGATAGCAGATATTCCTTTGTAGTCGTTCACAATTTCATCATGTTATGGAAACAAAGAGGTATTTTAACTTCTAATGGGACCCCTATCGAGAACGGACTCCAAGTAGACGAGCACCTTGTGCTCACACCAGAGATTGCCATTCTGAAGACTGAAGCCCATGCCTGTAAAATTGAACGGGAGTATCAAGGGAATACTTTGGCAGATTTTCGTGCTGAGTCAGCTAGTACCGAAATCGTTAAGATCTGCAATTTGAATGAACTCCATAAGACTGATCCAAGTCAACTCTCCTATGATGATTTATTTTAAAAAGCACACAGTGCACCTGATTTGGAGAAACGAAATTGGTATCTTAAAGAATGTGAATTCAGTATAAATGTGAACTTACGAAGGGCCTGCATGGCTTCCTGGTCCTCCCTCAGTCCTTGAAGCTTCCACTGTTAAGAACTTCGCCCTCCACGACTCATCATGGAATGGGCAAGATAATCCAAATTATGAGAAAGTATTGGTGGAGGTGACTGTTCTAAAATTGCTAAAATGGTTTATAACTGATGATTAGTTTGTTAAACCTATAATCCTGGGAAGACAATAACAACTTCAGGTTATTGGTTAATTAAAATATTAAAAACATACAAACAAACAAATGAAAAACGTCAGGCGGTATATTTCCACCACCTGATGGGCCATTTGATCATTGACAGAGGCTCCTCTCAGTGCGTATCAGTATGTTCTTGTAATAGTCTGCATGCTTTCTGCTTGGTTAGAAGTTTTCCCGTGTAAGAAAGCTGATGCTGTGATATGCCTAAGAAGTTATTACAAAGCACGTTTCTTTAAGGGGAGTGGAACCCATTTTACTGGGCAAATTCTAAAGCAGTTAAACAAGGTATTACAAACACAGTGGCAACACCATTGACCTTCATCCTTGGTCTTCTAGAAAGGTTGAAAGGACAAATGGCATTTTAAAACTGAAATTGGCAAAGTTAACTGAATCAGTTGCATGGATTTGGCAATCAGATCCACTCCCGCTGGGAAACACGGACTGACCTCTTATGAAATAGTTACTGAAAGGTGTATGCCCTTAATAATGGAACCTCATGTTATCTCCAGCTTTTAAAAATCCTGATACGACTAAATACTGTTAGACTTTAATGCATTATGTCAAGGTATATTCTCACCAGATAAAAAAGTTTTCCTGACCCACTGACTGAAAACCCAGTCCTTCATAGTCTAGAGCCTGGAGACCGGCTCTTTTGGAAAAAAAAAAAAAAAAAACATCAGAGAAGAACTGCCCTTGAACCCCATTGCAAAGAACCACACCATGTTCTTGTCAGTACCCACACTGCAGCAAAGCTTCAGGGCTTTGACACTTGGGTCCCTATCTCACAACTCGAAAGGACCTCTCCAGATTCTTGGAACAGTATACCTGTTGGAGACTTTAAGGTAAAGCTGACAAGGGAAACATTTCACTAAAAGCAGACAACATCTTAGACGTGGATAGCTGTCTCAGGACATCAGAACAAGACTCTTCATCGTAATGAGACTCTTGCCCCTCCTAACTTTGTCTTGTTTATGCCTACTTTTTGCTTTGCAGGACAACGCTGTGGTTAGAACTTGATAATCAGTATCTTCAAACTCAGACACTGCTGCTCCTGGAGTCAGGATCCAGCTTGCAAATGCCAGGCCCCAGGCCAGAGCGAGCTGGGACAGAGTTTTCAACAAGGCCCAGTGGCTCCTTTAGGCTTTGTGATGCTAAATGGTCTCTCTCTATGAAATTATGGTAATGGCTGGTAGAAATTGGTGTTTAAAAAATTACTATTTTAAATTGTGGTAAGACACACATAACAAAATTTACCACCTTGCCCATTTTTAAGTGTCTGGTTCAGTGGCATTAAGTACATTCACGTTATTGTGTGACCATCACCACCATCCAGCTCAGAACATTTCACCTTCTCATCTGGGACTCTGTCCACATTAAACACTGACTCTCCCTTGCCCGAGCCCCTGGCACCAACCCTTCTACTTTCTGTCTCTATGAATCTGACTACTCTGGGGACCTCACATAAGTGGAATCATACACTATCTGTCCTTTTGTGTCTGGCTTAATTCACTAGCACAACTTCCTTAAGGTTCGTCCATGTTGTAGCATGTGTCACAATTTCCTTCCCTTTTTAGGTTGAATAGTATTTCAGGAAATTAATTTTTTAAGATATTCTTACTTTGCAAAATAAAAAATTGAAAACCTCATGTCAGTTAGCAAAATGCTTTTGAAATTGTCCCGGCCTATTAGATCGAAGTGTCTGGTTACCACTGGACCACAGTGTGAAATCGAGTCCTCGTCCCCACGTGGCAGCTCCTCGAGACTCTTGCTCTCCCAGCACCTGTCACACAGCTGTGTGGCAAGCAATGCTTTCTCGTTGTTCCTCAGAAATGACCCACACCCCCACCTCCACACGCCAGCACATTCATTCTTATGATTCTCTCCATTTGTAATATCTTTCTCATTTTTTCCCAATTAAATTTATCCCTGTCCAGTCAGGCCTTTTCCCCAAGGGAGGTTGGGTGCACCCAGGCCGCCTTTCTTAATGTCTCTGTCACTGACAGTCACATCCCTCCCCACCTTTGATTTCTGCTGCATCTGCACCTTATCTACCCACTGGGTTATGAGCACCCAGAGGAGAGAGACTCTCTTCCCATGTATTCAGGAGCTCCACAGTGAGTGAGGGTGTGTGAGGGCCAGGAGCTGTCCCAGGCACAGGGGACACAAGCAGGAAATGACCCCAGGCTTTGACTTAACATGGGGTCAGTGGGCTCTGCCAGAGGCTGGAGAGGCCCTCGCAGGAGAATGGCTATAAACTTTGCCACCGGATCTTAGCTCTTCAGTGTCATTTTTGTTTGTATTCCCAGGTCCTCAGATGAATTCCGGTTCAAGGCACAAAAGGCCAACTCATATTTTTATCCATATGTAAAAATCGCATGTTGTGCACTTTTAGGAAGAGATATGGAGAAAACTTTCCTGGAATCTAGGTTCCCACTGGGGAGAGGTTCTAAAGGTGGGGCGTCAGGTCACACCAGGAGCAGCTCATGAGGTGGGGTGGAAGCATCTGAACAGGAGGTCTCAGGAGCTGGGCAGAGCGGAACACCTGTGAAAGGTGTCAGACTCAGAGTGGAGTCACGTGTGATGAAACCTGACAAGTAGAGCCAAGGAAGGCCGCGAAGGGAGGGTCTCATGCACAGATTCCTGATAACAAGACCCATCATAAAAGACTGTGCAAAAAGCACAACCTTGCACAAAGCCCTTTGCAGCTTTACAAATAAAAAAACACTTCTGCGAGGACATCTTCCCAGGAACTGCCTGTCCAACCTCGGGCTGGCATCATTCTTGTTATTGATCCTTGTAGCTGAGGATAGTTATTCCAAAACAATTATGTAATCCTCCATGATTTTTCCTTTAAAACCCCCTGTCTTCCTTTACCTCCCTGAATATGCACATAGTTTATTATGGCACACATATTCCCATTGCAACACCCTATTTCCCAATAAACATCATTTTCTTTTACAGAGTCTCTCTGCCTGTTATTTAGGATGACACCCCAAATTTAAAAGAAAATTCAGGTCACTTATCCTGCCCACTTTGATTTCTCAAAGACCATAGACCTTAAAGTCAATGTTTTCTTTGCAGCACACACACAGCACCCAGTTATTGAATTCCCAAACAACAAACTGAATCATCCTTACACAGCAGAAAAAGAATCCATGTCTCTATCCATCCGGCAACCCATCCATGCAGGTCTGAACCAGACTCACCCTCTAAACTGTCTCTGGATTGGAACAGTAGCCCCCCATTCCCTTACCCACAATGTAGGGCTGTGCAAGCGTGCACCCAGTCACCAAGAGTCCTGCAGGAAGCACGGGCAGAGGCTCTCTCTGCTGGGCATATCCACCCACACTCACCAGGGCGCCTCTCCTGCATCAGGGCCCACGCAGGGTGCGGTGATACACAGACCAAACAGACCCTGTCCCTGCTTTCAGGGGTCTTGCAGCCGAGAGAGACAGAGGGACAGACAAGCATATAGACAGCTACATTAGAGTGTGATCTATGCCATGAATGAGGGAATTCCCAAGGAGGAGGACTGGGAGGAGGCTTCCCAAAGGAGATGATGCCGAGCCCACCCATGAAGCATAAGCAGAGCTCAGCTAGATGGTGTCAAGGGACAGGGCATTCCTGGCATGGTGAACTGATGTGGCAAAGGAGGGTTTCAGTATGAATCATTCAGAGAGGGTCATGTAGTCCTGGAACACAGGAGAGCTGCTTCTGCCACTCTCTGACCTCAAGCCTCAGTTTCCCTATCTGGTCTATGAAAGGATGGATTCACAAGCCACACACTGTCACTTCCACCATATTTCGTTTGCTAGAAGCAAGTCGCTAAGTCCAGCCCACACTCAAGGGGAGGGGAATTGAGCTCCATTTCTTGAAGGGAGGAGTATCAATGAGTTTTAAAACTACCACGGTCCACCTATTGGCGACAAGTTATTTACATTTCTCCCATGGGCAAAACACACTCACCCCTCTAAGCATCCCCTAAAAGCATCATCCCACTAGAGAATCAGCTCAAGTCCAGAATCTCTGCATCTCAGTCAAGTTCAGATGAGACTCCTTGGGAGTATTTCCTTCACTGCAGCTCCTTGAGTACTGGTGCTCTCAATCTGAAGACTTATGAATTCAAGAGAAAAGTTACTGTGACTCTCGCTGCACCTGCCTAGCACACAGTGGTGGGACAGGCAGAGGACAGCCACTACAGACATCCTGCTCAACAGCAGCCGAGGATGGGAGGCGCTCAGGCGTCACTAGCCCCTAGTGATTCTGAAGTCCTGCTGGGCGGATGCTCGAAGTTTCTTGACTAGGACTCTGTCCGACTGTGTGTAAGTGATTCTCCATGTTTTGGTTCCACCTTTTGGAATCTTTGTTCTGCTTCCTGAGTTGTCCTTTATTTTCCATAAGATGCAGCCCATGTCTGCATCTGTGTAATTTCTCAGTCTGTGTCCTGCCGGTAGAATTGGGAAGTCCATAGGTCTCTTTTTATTTTGTACCGTCTCTGACCCTTTCAGTCCAAGCTGGCACTGTTTTGCCAATATAAATATTTTAAAAACTTTGTGTGTCTCGGGCCGGACCGGTGGCACACTGCTACAGTGTGCCACTTGGGAGCGTGGCGGAGCTCCCGCCGAGGGTTCAGATCCCACATACAGACCAGCCGCTCACTGGCTGAGCGAGGTGCGGGCACAACACCGAGGGTTGCGATCCCGTTGCCGGTCCCGGTCCGGTACGGGCACGACACTGAGGGTTGCGATCCGTTGCCGGTCACGAAAAAAGACAAAAAGGAAAAATAAAAAAACTTTGTGTGTCTTCTGTGAATCTCACTGAGGCTCACTCCTTTAGACAACTGTCAAGCTCACAAATCTCTGAGATAAGCTCTTCCCTCTCGGGCTTTTGCTAAGAATGCTGATGAATGACAACTGTAAGCTTCGTAGAAGCCCTGTTTTTAACTGAATACTCTATAGTGTCCCTTTGATCCTTTTGAGGACTCGACAAAGGATTTCATGGCCATACCCTGGTTTCACCTTAGACCTTCTTTTCCTGGTAAGGGCCTGCATTTAATCTTTGTCTGCAAGCTATTAATTTTAGCATCATTTGACATCTGGAGAAGCTGGGAATTTTCAAAACCAGCAAGTTCCGTTTCTTTTTTATCTAACAGCTCTTTTTTTTGGCTTACCTCTCTTCTCTCACATTTTCGTAGAGCAGCAAGAGGAAGCCAGTGGCCAGCTCCAGCGTTCTGCCTGGAAATCTCCTCAGCCCGACCACCCAGTCCATGTGGCAACTCTTTACTTCCCACATTACCGCAGAACACTTTCTGCTTAAACTTCCCTCCTCTCCTGCTCTGCGCCCTTAAGAGTATGCCTTCCTCTCTGATTTCCTAACACACCTTGTTGGTGTCTAACCTCCAGGCTGTTGTCTCTGGTTCCTGCCACCTGTCATTCTGCCTTCTCTATCTAGCTTCAAAGTCCAGATCACACTACTTCCCAGTCCAGGCCCCTGACCTTCAGTCATCTATCCTACAAATTTTATTCAACGCCTTCTGCATGCAAAGCATTACACTTGGTGTTGGGGAATTCCCAGCAGACTAAGATAGTCTTTGACTTCATGCTTCAGCAGGGAAGGTATGTTAATCAAATAATCCCAGAAGCACTGATAAAATTACAAGTGTAGGGGCTTCATGAAGGAAAATTAGAGGCCTCTCTGTGATCATATCATGGTGGGAATCTGCCCTAGTGGTGCCGCAGTTAGGGAAAGGTTCCCTGACGATGTGGCATTCTACTAGGAACTTCCCGAAGTATGAGTGGGTTCCACTGAGGCAGATGAAGAGCAACAGGAAGCTCATGTGCAGGAGGTCAGTGCACGTGAAGAGCAGCTGGGAGACCCAGAGGCTGGAGCATAAAGAACAAGTCTGGAGGACTCAGCAGGGACAGGTCACCCTGATCCCGGTGTCCTTTAACAAACATTTATTTAGCAACTACTATGTGACATGACTGTGTGTGGGGGATACAACAGTGAATACACCTCACAAATTTCCTGCCCTGAAAGAGCTTACAGTCCAGTGGGACAGACAGACAATAAACAGATAAAGAAACAAGGCAGTATCAGATATACAGTGCTGTGAAGGACATAAAACAGGTGACGTGACAGGGACAGCCCAGGGACTGCCTTAGATTGTGCAACCTGAAGCATTTTCTCTAAGGCATTTGGTATTTGACATCTGACCTAGGAGCTGCCGTGAGAAGGTGAAGGGAGCCTGCCCTCTGTAGTATCAGAGAACATTCAAGGCAGAGCCCGTGTGAAGGCCCTGGCTGGAGCAGGCCCTGGCTGGAGCAAGCCCTGGCTGTGTTCAGGCACTGGGTAAAGGGCCAGGTGGCTGGAACTCAGGTAGAGAGAAGCCTCAAAAGACATGAGGCTTGGAAGGGCACAGTGGAGCCCAGCAGCAGGTGTGGTGGGACGGCGTTGCAGGTGGAAGGAGCCACCTGGACAAAGGCTTGCTGTCAGGAAACATGTACAGATTTATCATCCCATATATTCTTTTCTCCTGAGAGGAACAGATGACCCTGCCTAAGACAGGGTTGATGAGGTTCCCCAGGGAGCCAGGGGAGGTGTGGGCAGCAGGGGAGCTATAGGCACGGGGACTAGGAGGAAAAAGAGCAGAGAAGGGGAACTGCTCAGAGGAAAACAGGGACAGTGGAGAGGCAAGCCTGGCGCTGGGCAGGCCCAAACCCAGATAGCCACTGGGACACCAGCTGCTGACTGAGGGTCTGTCTCTCCCAGGAGGCTGCAAGTCCAGGGTGGCCCGTGACTGCCTCTGTGGGCGGCTGCAGCACCGGGGAGATGCTTGGCACGTTGCTCTTGAGTGAATGAATGAATGAGCGGATGAAATTACCCGGTTCGGCGAGGCCTTCCTCTTGTCAGCTCAGCCTCTCCAGGGACTCAGAGCTCCCAGCACTGCTCAAAGTCCTGGGAATTCTCCAAGGGTCCATAGCAAGTGTTCTTGCCCTAAGCTGCAATGAGTCGGGCTGTGCTGGGCAGTCCTTAGTAAAGTCTGGGCATTTACAGACCAGAGCGGGCCCAGCCACTGTCACACGGCCAGCGAGAGCCCTCCCCTCCCCCACCTGGCGTGACTCTCCGCCCGCCCGGCGCCCCTCCCATCGCGGGCTCTGGCCACGGCGGTGGCTTGCAGATTGGCGGCGGCGGGTCCCACCTCCTGGCTGCCCAGGGCGGGTCTGTGCCACTCCCGGTCCCGGTCCCGAGACCGCGGCTCTCAGAGGTCCCATCCGCCTGCGGCACCTGCACTTCTTCGTGCACCTGGTGAGTCCCCGCGCGCCTCGAGAGCGGCCGCAAGCCCGGTAGGAGGTGGGTGGTCCCAGCCTGCTGCTCTGGGGCTCCGGGGACTCTGGGCTCCGGGACTCTGGTCTCCGGGGACTCTAAGGCTCCGAGGACTCTAAGGCTCCGAGGGCTCTGGGCTCCGGGACTCTAAGGCTCCGGGGACTCTGGGCTCCGGGACTCTAAGGCTCCGGAACTCTGGTCTCCGGGGACTCTAAGGCTCCGAGGGCTCTGGGCTCCGGGACTCTAAGGTTCCGGGGACTCTGGGCTCCCGGACTCTGGGCTCCGGGGACTCTAGGCTCCGGGGACTCTGGGCTCCGGGACTCTGGGCTCCGGGACTCTAAGGCTCCGGGGACTCTTCAGAGATGGAAACGATTCAACCGGGGTTGAACTGAGGGTTGCAGTCTCCGGGGGGCCAGGTCGCTGTACCACGGCCTGTGCTGTGGGAGAGACGGGTGACCTCAAGGGGACCCCTGCTGTGGAGGGACAAAGTGATCTCCCTGCCTGCTAGGTGCCGGGCTAAACAGGCTGATTTTAGGTGAGGGTCAGCCTTGGGTCTTCCAAGGGGGTTAGTTGGGGAATGGGCGAGATCGTGGCCGAACCCCGGCCGCTCAGGTGACCTCCTGCCACACGCTGGAGCTGCGTCCCTCGGTGGGTCCCAGGAACTAGTGGGGCAGAGCTGCCGTTCCTGCAGCGGGGCCCAGCTCGGGCAGGGACTGGCAGCGCCGTTCCAGGGAGCAGGGCCTGGGATGGGGGACCAGGGTAGGAGGCCTGGGAAGCGCCGACCGCATTGCTGCAGCCGCAGCAGCCCCACAGCAGCCCTATGGCAGCACCCGGGGAAAGGACACCGAGCAACTCCCGGCTCCTCCCCCTCAGGGCTCTTTCTGGGGCCAAAGGTCCAGGTTGGCTGGGGCCCCTCCCACCGCTCCGGTCCCTGCCAAGCTCAGCTTCCTTGGACTGTGACAACAGCCCCCCGGGGTGGCTACCTTGACTTTGCCTCCCTGCAGCCAAAGGATCTTTTTGTTTTTCAGTTCCCCTTGATTCTTTCCACAAGTGATACATGTTCCATAAAGAAAAAGCCACAGTATTCTGGTTAAGAAAAAAAAAAAAAAATGCTGTCAATTTAAAAAACCTGAATCCCAGAAACCTCCACCCAGTGACTTTTGACACTGCAGTGTGAATCCTTCCAGGCCTTCACACAGCAAATGAACGCACCGCACGAGCACACGCCGTGCACGTGCACGCTTCTGCCTTACAAAATCAGGCTGGTTTGTTACCTGTCGGAGTATTTTACCGATATATCCCTGGACAGCAAACAGTATGTTGTCATTTCTAAGTGCCATGGTCTACCCAGTGTGAATTAACATAACTTAAAAATACACATCTGTATTTGCTTGTCCACGTGTTATTTAAAAGGGCAATTGATGAGTCAGGAGAAATGAACCATTTTCACTTTCCCTCCAAAGACTTTGCACCAGTTTATTGTCCATTTTCCCACAACGTAGCCAACATTGGATATTTAAATCATTTTAAATATCTGCCAATTTTATAGGAGAAATATAGCCCCTTGTTTTATTTGCATTTCTTTGGGTACTTGTGATTTGAACACATTTTTGTCTACTGGTGGTAATTTTTTTTTTTTTTTTTTTGGAAAATTTTTTCAGAGACATGTAAAATCTCCATGTATGAAAATTTATCACATACTTTATTTTACACTTTTCCTTTAGTGTCAGGCTTGTAAAGTCCAATATTTGCCAGTATTTTCTAATACTTTAATGTTTTCTTTTTATATTTGATTTTTAAATATTAATTTTTTAACCCAGTTAGACTGTATCCTGGAGTAAGATGTGAACTATAATTCTAGATTTATTTATTTAAATTAATACACTATTTTAAGAGCAATTTTAGGTTTACAAAAGATTGAGTGCAGAGTACAGAGAGCTCCCATGTGCTCATCTGTCCCTCCCCCCTTTCCCCTTCTATTAACATCTTGCATTTGTGTGGTGCGTTTGTTATACTTGATAAGCCAATATGGGCACAGAATGATTAACTAAAGTCCACCAATATGGGTACAGAATGATTAACTAAAGTCCATAGTTTACATTAGACTTCACTCTTGGTGTTGTGCATTCTGCAGATTTTGACAAATGCATAATGACATGTGTCCACTGTTGCAGTGTCATAAAGAGTAGTTTCACTGCCCTAAAAATCTGTGCTCACCTATTCATCCCTCTCCTGTGCCCCCAACCCCTGGCAACCACTGACCTTTTTACTGTCTCCTAAGTTTTGCCTTTTATAGAATGTCATATAGTTAGAATTATACAGTATGTAGTCTTTTCAAGTTTCTTTCACTTAACGATATGCATTTAAGTTTCCTCCATGTCTTTCTGTGGCTTGACAGCTCATTTCTGTTTATCAGTGAATAATATTCGACTGTATGGATGTGGGTGTACCACAGTTTATTTACCCATTCACCTACTAAAGGACATCTTGGTTGCTTCCAGGTTTTGACAATTATAAATAAAGCTGCCATCCACATTTGCATGCAGGTTTTTGTGCGGACATTAGATTTCTAGTCATTTGAGTAAATACCAAAGAGAAAGATTGCAGGATCACATGTAAGAGTGTGTTTAGTATTATAAGAAACTACCAAACTGTGCTCCAAAGTGGCTGCACCATTTTTCATTTCTATGAGCAACAAATGAGAGTTCTAGCTGCTACACAACCTCACCAGCGTGTGGGGTCATCAGTGTTCTGGATTTTAAACCTTCTAATAGGTGTGTACTGGTATCTTATCGCTGCATTTTAATTTGCAATCAGTAATGATTTATGATGTTGAGCATCTTTATCTATGCTTATTTGCTATCTGTGTATCTTCTTCAGTGAGGTGTCTGTTAATATCTTTTGCCCATTTTTTGATTGGGTTGCTTGTTTTCTTATTGTTGAGTTTTAAGAGTTCTTCGTATATTTTAGAAAACAGTCCTTTATCAGGTATGTGTTTTGCAGAGATTTTCTCCCTGTGGCTTGTCTTTTCACTCTCTTAACAGTGTCTTTTGCAGAGCCGAAGTTTTTAATTTTAATAAAGTCCAATTTATCACTTTTTTTCTGTGATGGACTGTGCTTTTGTGTAAAATCCAAGCTTTGGCAATTACGATTAAAGCTGCTATAAACATTAGTGTGCAGATTTTTGTGGGGGCGTGTTTTCAGCTCCTTTGAGTAGGTAACAAAAAGTACGATTGCTGGACCTTATGGTAAGAATATGTTTACTTTTATAAATATAAAACTGTCTTCCAATGTACACGTACCATTTTGCATTCCCACCAGCACTATATGAAGGCTCCTGTTTCCCCATATCCCCACCAGCATTTGGTAGTGTCAGTGTTTTGGATTGTGGTCATTCTAATAGAGATATCGTGTGTTTTATTGTCTTAATCTGCATTTCCCTGATGTGGAATATCTTTTCATATGCTTACTTGCCACCTGTATATCTTCTTTGATTAGGTGACTGCTCAGGTCTTTGGTTCATTTTTTAATCAGGTTGTTTGATTTCTTGGTGTTGAGTTTTACGAGTGGTTTGAACATTTTGGATAATAGTTCTTTCTCAGATATATCTTTCACAAATGTTTTCTCCCAGGCTCTAGATTGTCGTTTCATTCTCTTGATGTGTTCTTTGCAGAGTAGAAATTTTTAATTTTAATGAAGTCTGGCTTATCAATTCTTTTTTCATGGATCCTTGGATGTTGTATGTAAAATGTCTTCCCAAAGCCCAAGGTCATCTAGATTTTCCATGTTATCTTTTAGGAGTTTTTATAGTTTTGTGTTTTTACACTATAGACCTATAGGTCTGTGATCCATTTTGAGTTAATATTTGTGAAGAGTGTAAGGTCTGTCACGATTCATTTTTGTTTTTTTGGTTTTTTGGTCTGTGGACGTCCAGTTGTTCCAGCACCATTTGCTGAAGAAGCTATCTTTTCTCCATCGTATGCCTTTGCAAAGATCAGTGGACTGCATTTATGTGGGTCTATTTCTGGGCTCTCTGTTCTGTTACATTGATCTATTCGTCTGTTCTTTCACCAACACCTAATGCTGTCTTGATTATCCTTGCTTTCTAGTAAAGTCTTTAAGTCAGGGAGGGTCACTCCTCCGGCTTTGTTCTCTTTCGATATTGTGTTGGCTATTCTGGATCTTTTGCTCTCCGTGTAAACTTTAGAATCAGTTTACTGATATCCACAAAATAACCTGCTGGGATTTTGATTGGTATTTCATTGAATATATAGATCAAGTTTGAAAGAACTGACATCTTGATAATAATGACTATTCCTGTCAATGAACATGAAATATCTCTCCATTTATTTAGATTTTCTTTGATTTCTTTCATCAAACTTTTGTGGTTTTCCTCACATAGATCTTGTATATATATTTTGTCAAATATATACGTATTTCATTTTTTTAGTGCTAATGTAAATGGAATTTTTTTAAAATTTTATATCCCAATTGTTCATTGCTATTATGTAAGAAAGTGATTGACTTTTTTTTTTTTTTTTCTTTTCCTTTTTGTCTCTTTTTTTGTGACCGGCAACGGATCGCAACCCTCAGTGTTGCGCCC
>NW_007735617.1:56308-66750 GCF_000696425.1 Galeopterus variegatus
GCCAGTGAGCCGCCGGTCTGTATGTGGGATCCGAACCCTCGGCGGGAGCGCTGCTGCGCTTCCCAAGTGGCGCACTGTAGCAGTGCGCCACCAGGCCAGCCCAAGTGATTGACTTTTGTGTATTAACCTTATGTACTGCAACTTTGCTAGAATTGCTTATTTTAGTACCAGTTTTTTGGTGATTCTTTGAGATTTTCTGCATAGACAATTATGTCATTTGTGAGCAAGGACAGTTTGTTTCTTCCTTCCTAACCTGCACACATTTTATTTCCTTTTCTTCTCTTATTGCATTAGTTAGGGCACCCAGTACAATGTCGAATAGGAGTGGTGAGAGGGGACATCCTTGCCTTGTTTCTGATCTTAGCAGGGAAACTTCTAGCTTCTCACCATTAAATATGATGCTAGCTGTAGGGTTTTTGTAGACGTTCTTCGTTGAGTTTCCCCTATTTGTATATTTCTGCCTTTTTTTTTTTGAATCATTAATGGGAATTGGATATTGTCAAATGCATTTTCCGGGTCTCTTGATGTGATCATATGAGTTTTCTTCTTTAGCCTGTTCATGTAATGTGTTACATTAATTGATTTTAAAATGTTTAACCTAAAATAAATCCCACTCTGGTTATGTATAATTCTTTTTATACATTGTTAGAATAGATTTTCTGATTTTTTTGAGGGTTTTAACATCTATGTTCATGATCATGAAGGATATTGTTCTGTTGTTTTCATTTTTTATAATGTCTCTGGTTTTTGTCTTAGGATAATGCTAACCTGAGAGAGGATGTGAGGATTCACTCTATTTCTATTTTATGGAAGAGATTCCACCTTAAATATTGGATGGAATTTGTTAATCCTGGTGCTTTCTATTTTTGAAGGTTTTTAATTGTTGACTCCATTTCTTAAGTTGATATAGACCTATTTCAGATTGTCAACTCTTCCTTGTGTGAGTTTTGGAGAATTGTGTCTTTCAGGGGATTGTTCCATTTTGTCAACATTATCAAATTTGCGGACATGCAGTTGTTCATAATAGTCCTTTATTATCCTTTTAATGACCATGGGATCAGTATTGATGGCCCTTCTTTCATTTTTTGATATTATTAATTTGTGTCTTTTCTCTTTTTCTTCTTAGTTAACCTGGCTGGAGGTTTATCAATTTTACTCATCTTTTCAAATAACCAGCTTTTGGTATTGTTGATTTCCTCTATTGATTTCCTATTTTCAATTTTGAGTTCTCTATCTCTATTATTTCCTTTCTTCGGCTTACTTTGGATTTAATTTGCTCTTTTTTCTTTATTTTAGTTTTTTAAGATAGAGGCTTAGAAGATTGATTTTAGATATTTCTTCTTTAATAATCCATGCACTCAATACTCTAAATTTTCCTCTAAGCACTGCTTTACCTGCATCCCACGGATTTTGATAAGTTGTATTTTCATTTTAATTTAGTTTAAAATATTTTACAATTTCTCTTGAAATTTCTTTGACCCATGTGAAGTTTAGAAGTGTGTTGTTTAATCTCCATATATTTTGTATTTTCAGATATCTTTCTGTTATTGATTTCTAGTGATTCCATCATGGTCTGAGTAATTTCCATCATGGAAATTATCATCATTGTATAATTTCCATTCTTTTGTATTTTTTTGGTGTGTTTTATGGCCTAGAGTGTGGTCTATCTTGAATGTGGTTTATATTCTGTGTGAGTTTGAGAAGAATGTGTATTCTGCTGTTGTTGGATGAAGAATTCCATAAATGTCAATTAGATACAGTTGATTGATGGTGCTGTTTAATTCAGGTGCTATGTCTGTATTGATTTTCAACCTGCTGGCTCTGCCCATTAGTTGGGACTGACAGCGAGGTGTTGAAGTCTCCACCTGTAATGGTGGATTCATCTATTTCTTTTTGCAGTTCTACCAGTTTTTGCTTCACATATTTTGGCACTCTGTTGTTAGACATATACGCGTTAAGGATTATTATGTCATCTTGAATTGAATTCTCTACCATTGTGTATGTCCCTTCTTATCCCTAACAACTTTCCTTGTTCTGAAGTCTGCTTTGTCTGAAGTTAATAGAGCTACCCTATTAACTCTATTAATCTTCTGTAATAACACTTCTTATTAATGTTGGTAGGGTTTATCTTTCTCCATGCTTTTGTTTTTAATCTGTGTTTCATGTTTAAGATGGGGTTTTTTTTGTAGACAACATATAGTTAGGTCTTGATATTTTATCCATTCTGATAGTCTCTGTTTCAATTGGTGTATTTAGACCATTAACATTTAAGGTGATTATTGATTAATATCTACCATATTTATTACTCTTTTCTATCCATCATCCTTGTTTTTTGTTTCTTTTCTTTTCTTCCACCCCTTTTCTGCCTTCTCTGGTTTTAACTGAACATTTTATATGTTTCTATTTTCTCTTCTGTCTGAGCATATCAACTATACTTTTTTGTTGTTGCTTTTTTTAGTGGTTGCCCTAGAGTTTGCAACATACATTTACAACTAATCCAAGTTTCCTTTCAAAGAGCGCTGCACCACTTTCTGGGCAGTGCAAGTGCCTTCTGATGGAGCATTTCCAACTCTCCCTCCCATGCTGTTGATCACTGCTGTCATTCATTTCCCTTGTCCACAAGCTATGATCACTGGATATATTGTTGTTATTATTATTTCAAACAAACTGTTATCTGTCAGATTAATTGCAAATAAAATTCTTTAAAAATTTTACTTTCATTTATTTTCTCTCTAATTCTCTTCCTTTCTCTACATGGATCAAAGTTTCCCTTTTTTTCTGAATAACTTCTTTTAACATATCTTGTAAGGCAGGTTTACTGGTGACTAATTCCTTCAATTTTTGTTTGAGGAAGTTTTTATTTCTCCTCCACATTTGAAGGATAATTTCACTGCCAACAGATAGGATTCAGTTCTGGGTTGATAAGATTTTTCTTTCAATTCTTTAAATGTTTCATTCCACTCTCATCTTGCTTGGTTGGTTTCAGGAGAGAAGTCTGGTGTAATTCTCACCCTCCCCCCTCTGTAGGTGAGGTGTTTCACGCCCTCACCCTCCCTGCCCCACCTTCTTCCAAGATTTTCTCTTTGTCTTTTATTTTCTTCAGTTTGACTATGATATGCCTAGATATAGATTTTTTTTTTTTTTTTTTTTTTTTTTTTTTTTTTTTTTTTTTGGTATCTGTCCTGCTTGGTTTTCTATGAGTTTTCTCAATCTGTGGTTTGGTGTCTGTCTTTAATTTTGGAACATTCTCAGTAATTACTACTTTGAACATTTCTTATATCCCTTTCTCTCTTTCTTCTCCTTCTGGTATTCCTATTGTGAGTACAGATGGTCCCCAACTTTTGCTGTGGGTTTACTGGGGTATTATAACCCCATCGGAAGTTGAGGAGCATCTGGACTTATGATGGTTTGACTTATGATTTTTGTACTTTATGACGGGTTTACTGAGATGTAACCATGTTATCGGTCAAGGATCATCTGTGTGTTACACTTACTGTAATTGTCCACAGTTCTTGAATATTTGGTGCTTTTTGTTTTTATTCTCTTTTTCTGTTTGCATTTCAGTTTGGGAAGTTTCTATTGATATTTCTTCCAGACCACTGATTATTTCCTCAGTTGTGTCCAGTCTATTGATAAACCTATTAAAGGCATCCTTCACATTTGTTACAGGGTTTTTGTTTCTTTAATTTCTAGAATGTACTTTTTATTTTTTTCTTAGAGTTTCCATCTCTGCTTACATGACCCATCTGTTCTTGCATGTCATCCACTTTTTCTATTAGAGACTTCACATATTAATCATTGTTGTTTTAAATTCTCCATCTGATAATCCCAACATCTCTTTCATATCTGAGTCTGGTTTGGATGTTTGTTTTGTCTCTTTCTACTGTCTTTTTTTTTGTCTTTTAGTATTTTTTTGTGTGTGTGTGAGAAAACAGACATAATGTATAGGGTAAAAGGTACTGAGGTAGATTGGCCTTTAGTGTGAAGTTTTATGTTTATCTGACTTGGAGTGACGCTGTGTTTACTATTTTCTGTAGCGATAGCATCAGAGGATAAAATTTTCACTACTGCCCTTGTTTTTGTCTCCCCCGTTGTCTTTGGTTTTTCCTAGAGACTCCTTAAATAGGGTTTGATGTGCAGTTCTTTCATCTGTCATCCCGTTATTACATAGGGCCCCCTATCAATGGAGTGGCTAAGTTGTGTGTGTGTGAGAAGGTTCTGTAGTCCTACTATTAGTCCTCAGTCTTTTACTGATCCTGTCCTCCTGAGCTGTGACCTTCACAAGTGAGTCTCAGTGGCCCCTCCCCTTTGGGGTGATGCAAGGCTAGAGGGGGCTGGAGTTAGGCACTTTCCTCCTAAGCCAGGTTGGTTAGGCCCTGGTAAAAGCCCAGTCAGTTAGGCTTATGCAGTAGTTACCATTGAGGGTAGACCCTTTAAGAATAGTACAATGTGCTGGATATGCTTTTAAATGACTGCTTTTTCCCTCCTTCTGCCGAAAGCACAAGGGGATTTTTTTTCCAGTCTTTACTGTGAGAATGTGGTGAGGCTCTGGAGATAAAACTCACAGAGGTGTGTCCCCCCAAGACAAAACTCCCCTGGAGGTATCAGTTCTCAACCTTATCCACACTGAGCCTCCAGCAATTCAATTACATTTTAAGTTCTGCTTCCCTGGGTCTGGCTCCCATGAGGGTTTCTGCTCTGGCAAGACATGATTCTCTGTATCCATCCGTCTCTCCCTAATTTTGAGGGAAGCAGTCTGTGACCTTAATTCTCTGACAGATCTAAGAAGAGCTGATGACGTTCTGTTCGTTCAGCTTTTCTCTTGTGGGCACAAGAGTGACAACTTTCAACCTCCTCACACACTGGACTAGAAACCAGAAGTTCTTTCTATTTTTCAATTTTAATTTTTTGAAAGTTGTTATACAGTTTCCAACGCACTGGATTATCAATCATTCCCTCACTGATTTAAAATGAAAACATTATCAAATGAAATGCTCCTTTCTTTCACTCACTTTTTCTCTTTATAGATGTATGAACACACACATTCATAAATGTGTGGTTAAGAAATTACCAATATTGCTTATGTTCATAGATGCCAAAATCCTAAATGGGATATCAGCTAGTGAAATCTAGCACTGTCTTAAAAATTAACTTGTGACTAAGTATGTCTATGCTGAGAAGGCAGGGATAGTTCAATGTGAAGTAGCTATTTTTGAAATTCACTAAATAAACATAGATCTCTCAACACATGCTAAAAATATTTGATAAAATCTAACACTTATTCCTGATAAGTTCATAGCAATCCAAGAATAGGAAGAAGCTGTCCTCACTTGACAGCTCTGCAGATATCTACCAGGAAGTCCCCTCAGGGCTTACCCACTGCAGACAAGCTCTGCAAAGTGCAGGGATCTACAGGGAGGAATGAACAGAAATCAGCCTAGTGCTGGACGACTTTTACTTATGTCTCACGTTTCTTGACACCTGAAAAGAAAGATACCGGGAAGGTGAAAAATGGCATAAATGGGGTCAATCTGTCTATGCACCTCGATGCACTACAGCCACACAGCACGCTTCTATTCAAAGCCCTCTAGAACATTTGGAAAATCGATCATCTCGTAGGCCTCGCACAACTCCCGGTCATATTGTTTTTTTGCTTTTCTTTATTTTACTTCACTTCACTTTTGGTGGTTTGGGAGCTGTCTTGCCTGTTTTTAGTCTTGGAGTGGCTTCCTTGCATGCTGTTGCTTTTTCTAGATGAGATTAATGCCCCTCCTTGGTGTTCTTGGTGATTCTGGGCTGTCGGTTTCTTTCTGTAGCTGAGCTTTCCCATTCGGCTGGCTATGGATGTGATTGCTGTTTCCATGATGTGACTCCACTTACTGATCCTAAAACATGCTTCCATCAGAAAAACAGCAGTTCAGTGGGATAATAAACAAAAACGACACTTGATCTATGAGACAGAGACAGAGACACGCTAGAAGGTGGAGGGGGACTGTAAGGAACTGGACACAGTTTAATGTTTAAAAACATCTAAAAAATTTTCTTTGCAGTCAATGCAGTCATGCTGTATTTATTTTATTCTGTTGTAAAAGAGCTTCTCTGTATCAAGGTAAGCCCAGCGTGTTAGGAAAAGACCAAGTTTTCACCAGTGTGGCCATCTGCATTCCTAGATCCCACCCAAACATCTCTGGTGGAAGGTGGCAAAGGTGGCTGGACATGTGTCATGGAAGGAGTCCTGTTTCTCCTGTGTTGCCCACCATTACCTCTACCCTTCGCCCTCCAGATGAGAGGCACACTCCAGCACGAGGTGCCAGGGCTCTGTGTTGGGTGCAGAACTCCTCTCCTTCATGTAGGCTAATGCACCATCTTGATTATGGGACAGTTTTGCTGGCAAGCTCTATCCAGTTCCTTACGGTCCCCCCTACCTTCTAGGGTCTCTCTGTCTCTGAGATCAAGTGTCATTATTGTTTATTATCCCACTGGACTGCTATTTTTCTTATGAAAGCATTAAGAAAAAAGCGAAATATCTTTTGAATCCATATCTTTATCTAAAGTGAGAAGATGAGAGCAAGCTGGGAGGATTCTTACCCCTGTCCCACCTCTCCCATCCACATGACCTGCCCAGGTCCCTGCAAACACTTGAGTCTGAAAACCCTTCCTCTCAGGAGGCCACCCTCTCAGGGATAGTAAATGCTGATTCGTGGTGTAACTCTCAGAGGGCGGCCCGCTTGCCCTAACTGCTCGGGTGTGCCCCATGTCCCCACCTCCAGGTCCCTGCCTCCCAGGGACACAGAGATGCTGAGAAGACATCATTAGAGTAGATCTACGGCGGGAGGATGTGGCCACGGCTGGAGCTCAGCCTGCGCTTGCTCCTACCCTTTCCTCCCTCCAAATTTCTCTTCCACCTTGGCTTTGAAAACCCAGACCCAGGCATCTTCTTTCCTCATCAGCTTACAGCACAGGAGAGAGTGCCGAGGGCAGAGGTCAGTGGGGTGTGGTGGCTGCAGTGGTCGGGGCCGTGGAGACACACGCTGACTTCACGCAGTGGAAGTGGTCACACTGTCGAGGCTTTTTCATAGGCATCACTTTCGTTTTCTTTCCATGTAGATGGTCCGTGAATGAACCTTGAGAAAAAGTCATGTATTCCTTTGAATGTACATTAGAATAATATGACTAGCAATTCAACTAGTAATATCTAGATTGAAATTCCCTTTTGAAATGTGTGTATTTGTGGAAGAGCATAGAGCAGTCCAAGGCAGGCCAATATTCCCACTTAGAACAATTAGAAAAGTCAGATAAATCTCTCCTCGTTTCTCTCGTATGTTTATAAAATATATGTATAAAATGTATATATAACACATATGCAAGTATATATATATACATATTTAAGGGCATCAGAGGCGTTCAGAAGCAATGAGAAGTGGGGGGGCAGCGTCTCAGCATCGGGAGACCCTTCAGGAGGGGGTGAGGGTCTTCGGCTGTGTTTTCCCTGTGGGGGAGGTGGCCTGAGAGTCCTGGCTTGGTCCAGGCAACGGGTGCTGCTGGGAACAGAGAAACTGGCAGAGGTTTCACTGATCACACAGGAATGGAGGGACAGAATTGGTGTCTGGAGGGGCCTCACACACATGACTCTTTCTCCTTCAAGATATTTATTCAATTCCAAAGCTGTAGAAAGCTAAGAGTTAAGCCAAAAACCACTGAAAACCACAGCAGAAATTCCCAGTCTCTCAGTGCTAAGGAGCCAAAGACCAGCCTGGTTCTAAATTTGGAAGCCCTGGAGGGCCATGCCTTAGAAAAGGGGCAAACCAGAAGAAGACTAAATTTTACTAAAACTCTGTCAACCAAAATTAGTCCATGACTGAGTTAAGGTGATTGCCACGCCCACCCCACATTTGTACAGTGGGGGAAAGGGTGACCTTTCTCTGGTAGAATATGATATTATCAGGAGCATTTACTTGATAAATAATACAAGACATCTGCACAGACAGAGCATATGATTAGTATCAAAAGAAAAGCTGACAATAAAAATAGACTCACAGGGCCGGCCCGGTGGCGCACTCGGTAGAGGGCGGCGCTCCCGTGGAGGGTTCGGATCCCATATAGAGACCGGTCCGCTCACTGGTTGAGTGCGGTGCAGGCGCGACAATGAGGGTTGCGATCCTGTTACCGGTCACAAAAAAAGACAAAAAGGAAAAAAAAAATAGACTCACAGGGCCGGCCCGGTGGCGCACTCGGTAGAGTGCGGCGCTTGAGAGCGCGGTAGCGCTCCCGTGGAGGGTTCGGATCCCATATAGAGACCTGTCCGCTCACTGGTTGAGTGCGGTGCAGGCGCGACACTGAGGGTTGTGATCCCATTACCGGTCACAAAAAAAGACAAAAAGGAAAAAAAAAATAGACTCACAGATTATCTAGACAGTCAAGTTAGCAGATAGGGATGTTAAAATAACCAAAAAATGGCATGTTAAAGGTATTTGAGGAAACAACAGAGCATTTTACCAGATATGTAGAATTTATACTAAAAAAGAATAAAATGGGAACACTGCAACTGAAAAACACTACCCCAAATTAAGAACTCTTTCGGATGGGTTTGACAGCAGGCTGGATACAACAGAGGACAGATGTGTTGAACTGTAGGAGGAGACAACAGAAAATAACCAAACTGCAGCACACAGAGAAACAAGAAAACATCATAAGAGCTTTTTGCAGAGTTAAATGATCTAGAATGTCTGTAATTGGAGTTTCAGGAGAGGAGAGAATGAGATAGCAAAAATATTTGAGACAATGGACATGAAGCGTGAATGAAATCAGCCACAGATTCAAGCAGTTCAGGAAAACGTTAGCAGAATAAGTGCCAAGAAATCCACACCCAGGCAAAGCACCTGCGTACAATATTGCAGTAGGTGAATTGGCAAGAGAAATGGGAAGCTTCAGGACTGGAAAGAAAGAAATAAAACCATCACCATAACAGGATTGTATCCTTAGGAAATCACAAAGAATCTACATAGTATTAAAATGTATATGTGTCTTAATTGTCACTGTTTAATACAAGGTCAATGTACAAAATCAATTGTACTTCTGTATGCTAGCAACAAAGACAAACAATTCAATTCAAAAAAATGGGTCCAAGACTTAAATAGACATTTCATCAAAGAAGGTATACAAATGGCTGAAAAGTGCATGAACAGATTTTCAACCTCATTAGTCAACAGGAAAATGTAAATCAAAACCATGATGGACTACCACTTCACACCTACTAGGTAGGTCAGCTATAATTTAAAAAAAAAACAAAACAGGAAAAGGAGTGTTGATAAAGTTGTGGAGAAATTGGAACCCTTATACACTGCTGGTGGGAATGTGAGATGGTGCAGCCACTGTGGGAAACACTGCAGTTCCCCCCAAAGCTAAATATACGAGTATCATATTACCCGAAATTCCACTAGTAGGTGTATACCCCAAAGAATCGAAAAATGGATCAAATGGATATCTGTATGCCAGTGTCCATTGCAGCATTATTTGCAGCAACCAACAGGTGGAAGCAGCCCAAGAGCCCATCAACAGATGAATGGATGTACACACACACACACACACACACACACACACATACACACACAGAGGATATACCTTAGTATATACTCGTGTGCATATGAATAAATTTCCTTCATAAAGAGAAATGAAGTTCTAATACGTGCTACATCATGGGTGAACCTTGAAAACATTATGCTAAGTAAAATTAGGCACATAAAAAGGGCAAATATTGTATGATTCCATTTATATTAGATACTTAGAAGAGACAAATTTATAGAGAAAGTAGGCTAGAGGTTGCCAGGGGCTGGTGGTGCTGGTAGGGAAGGGGAGTCACTGGTTAACAGATACAGAGTTTTCGTTTGGGGTGATGAAAAAATTTTAGAAACAGAGAGTAGTGATGTTTTCACAACACTGGGGATGCAAATGATGCTGCTGAACTGTACATTTTAAAATGACTAAAATGGCAAGTGTTTTGTTACATAGCTTTGCCACCGTAACAAAAAAATTTAAAGCTATAGTAAATGCAAGGATAGACAAACTGACCAAAGGAACAGAACACAAGTCCGGAGACAGACTTATACAAATATGGTCTTGTTAGGGTGCTGAAAGCTGCTACCCCAAAATACGGTGCTTTGACACTCTGGAATGAAGAAGCGGCTCAGGATCTCTCTGACCTCCCCCCAC
Organism: Galeopterus variegatus; assembly: GCF_000696425.1. Taxonomy (NCBI): domain Eukaryota; kingdom Metazoa; phylum Chordata; class Mammalia; order Dermoptera; family Cynocephalidae; genus Galeopterus; species Galeopterus variegatus. The sequence continues at coordinate 66,518 of NW_007735617.1, forward strand.
CCCACCCCCCACACGTCCCTCAATCCTCTGTCATTCCCCAAAGCACAGGATGAAACTGTTCTCTCATCTGCCTGAAATCTGGACCTGCCAAAGAGAAAGACTCTGGTCTTTACCCTGAGTTTTGATTAACTTAACTCGTATCACAGGAAGGAAGACTGGAGTCTGTCAACAGCCCTGGACTGACTTTTGGCACAAACCATTGTCCGATTTCAGTCCCATTCAGCATTTTGAAG
>NW_007735617.1:67366-68492 GCF_000696425.1 Galeopterus variegatus
TCCTACAGCTCCACTTCTCCTTTCCCCATGGAGATGGGTAAATATGCTCTGTACCCCGGGGAAACTCGGGAAATCACTCTCCTGTGATTCCTCCATGCATTGCCCCCTCCCAGCGTGTTTGAATAATAAAATTTGTTGTGCCCTTTCTTCATGTTACTTGTTTATTCATTGATTTTTCAGAGAGCCTCCAGGGGGTGGAAGGGGAAGTCTTCCCTTGGCCCTGCAGTCCTCCTCAATGGAGAAAAGAAGCCCTTTTCAGCAGCTAGTGCTACATCCATGTGAAAAAAATATTTCAAGACTTCTACCTCACACTGTACTCAATAGTCAGTTCCAGAAGGAACGCACATCTAGATGTAAAAGCCAAAACAATTAGGATTTTAGAAGACAAGGAGAACAACTTTGTGAACTTGGAGTAGGCAAAGATTTTCTAAAATAGAACACAAGAACCACTAACCATAAAGGGAAATTTTGGTAAAGTTTACTATATTAAGTTTAAGAACTTCTGTTCATCAAAAGACACCATAAGAGAGTGAAAAAGGCAAAACCACAGAATTGGAGAAGATATTTTCCATGCATATTCCTGACAAAAGACTCTCAGTTTAGATTATTTTAAAAGAAAAGAAAACAAACAGAAAATCCTACTGCAAATCAATAAGAAAAAGACCAACTAATGGGGAAAAATGGACAAAAGACTTGAAGAGACAGTTCCCCAGAAGGGTATCCAGGTGGTCAATAAACACAGGAAAAGGTGCTCACCTGCCTTAGTCACCCAGGAATCGCAAATTAAACCCCCAATGAGACACTATATTTCATGACAGGAAAAACGTTCAAAATGAAAAGACATAAGGCTATGGTACAAGCACATAGAAGTGGAAACTGGTAAAGCACTTTGGAAACTGGCAGAATCTGCTTGTGATATTGTGAAATATGTATTTGGCCTTTGTCCCTCTTTCCTGGCATACAACTCCTAAAATCCTTAGACTCTCCAAAGTAATGTCTTTTGTATGCCAATAAGCTGACTGGTGGCTGGCAGCCCCTAGGTAGCTTCAGGCAGGTACTGGGCATAGGAAAGGCCTGTGGCAGGACTAGAGGGCTGGGACTTTCAGCCCCAGCCCCAGCCTCCAGG
>NW_007735617.1:69628-71167 GCF_000696425.1 Galeopterus variegatus
CCTCCGTGCCCCTTCCCCACACCTCGCCCTGTGCGTCTCTTCATCTGTGTCCTTTGTAATATAATGTAAGTGTTTCCCTGAGTTCTGTGAGCTGCTCCAACAAATCAGCTGAACCCATAGACGAGGTTGCAGAAACCCCAACTTGAAGCTTGTTGGTCAGAAGTTCCAGAGGCCTGGACTCACTCCATGACTGGTGTCTGAAGTGGGGGCAGTCTGGGGACTGAGCCCTCACCCTGTGGGGTCTGACGCTATCTCCAGGTAGACAGTGGCGGAATCCCATTGCATAAGAGGACACCATGGGGGTGCCTCCCCTTACATTTGGCCGTAGAAGTCTTCTGTGATGACTGTTGCTGAGTGAGAGTATAGGAAAGACACTTTGGTTGGTTTATTTCTATATTTTCACTGCTAAAGCTGTACATTTTCAAGCCTATGTCCCAGGAATTCCACCCCTAGGTACATATCTGATGAAGACGGGTATGTATGTACAGTGAGAACCATGTACAAGAATCTTTATAGTTTTTTTTTTTTTTCTCGGCAAAGTGGCTGACTAGAAGTGGCCAGCCCTTGCTTTGGGTGCAGAGAAAGTTCAAAGCAACAAATAGTCACTTGAAGAGTAGAAGGTCTAAGAGAAAACAACAGAATCCAGCTTAACAGTGAGGACTGGAAACTAGAGACAGCAACATAGGACAGGAGAAACCCCCAAACGGGACTGGCTTGGAGACTGCAGAAACCCCAACCTGCTGGGAAAAGCTAGGTGAGGGAGGGCCGGTGGCTGGTGCCCCCACCTTAGACACCTGCTAACTAGGCAGCAGGGTAATTGTATGGCAGTTGTGGACAGTGAGCCCAACATGTAGAGCAGCTAAGAGCCCACACAACTGTAATTTCCTGCAGGGGAACAATACACGGAGTCGTCCCTGTCCCCATCCTGGGCTTCTGCTGGGCACCATCATTTGGAGACAAGAGCCTGGGGAGATTAGAGTCCCACCTACCCAGTGGCCCCACACACCCCAGCAGTGAGTGTAGGAGAGCATATTGCCTGTCTGGGTATGTGCCCTCCTTCCTTCTGGGAGCATGGAGCCCTGTTCAACATAGGGGAGCTGCCTATGTCAGCAGAGAGTTGGGGGAGTGCACGGGTCTTCTAGGTCACACCATCCTTCCCCCAGGAGCTCAGAGCCACCCCCAACTCAACACTGCACCTGTTCCCACAGACAAGGAGCCACACTTGCCCTTTACTCTGGTTGCCTAGATCCATGCCCTCCTCCTCTAGGAGGCCAGACCCCTGCCCAACTCAATGCTATGCACTCTCTCCAGCAGACAGCGCGAAGGGACTGTGCCTGCTCCTTACACTGGCTGCCTGAATCCTTGTTCTGCTACCACCAGAGCTTAGAAATCTATCTGATGCAGTGAGCCCACCAGCACCAGCAGAGAGTGTGCCAGGGGTGTAGAAGCTGCCTAGCTTCACACCACCTGCCAAGGAAGCCCAGTGTCCCATCTGACACAGTGGCCCACCCACACCAGTGAAGGTACAGGGAGTGAGCC
>NW_007735617.1:71384-75565 GCF_000696425.1 Galeopterus variegatus
GCCCAGTGTCCCATCTGACACAGTGGCCCACCCACACCAGTGAAGGTACAGGGAGTGAGCCAGCACTTACTACTATGCCCACGCTGAACCAAACCTACGTGGCCCAACCCAGCTTTCAGTGTAAAACACTTCTACAAGTAAGAATCCCTCCCCTCAAAAACGACTCTCCAAATTAAAAGAAGTGACTATACCACCACCAGATGCCCAGACATCAATACAGAGATACAAGAAGCGTGAAAAAACAGGGAAACGTGACACCCCCAAAAGAAGACTACAATTCTCTAGTACCAGATGCCAAACAACAAAAAACTGGCAAATCACCTGAAGAGAAATCCCAAATGTCAATATTAATCAAACTCCACATGATGGATGAAAAAATAGACAGAAATCACAATGAAGGGGGAAAAAAAGATGCAGGACATGTATGAGAACTTCAACAAAGAGATAGAAACAATAATAATAATAATAAATAAACAAGTTAAAAACTAAGCAGAGATTCGGGAACTGAAGAATGCATTCAGCAAAATGAAAAATACAACTAAGAGCATAAGCAGCAGGCTAGAACAAGTGGAAGAAAGAATTTCTGAACTAGAAGACAGTGGTTTTTGAATTAACACAGTTGTACCAAAAAAGAAAAAGAAAAAAGAATTTCAAAAATGAAGGAAGCCCATGAGATCTTTCTGATAACCTTAAGTATACAAACATCCATATTAGGGTATACCAGAAGGGGAAGAGAAAGAAAAAGGCATTGAAAGACAATCTAATGAAATAATAGCTGAAAATTTCCCAAGTATTGAGAGAGATATGGTGCCACAGATCCAAGAAGCTCAAAGATCTCCCAAACAGATTCAGCCCCAAAAGGACCTCCCTGAGACATATTGTAGTCAAATTATCAAAAGTCAAAGACAAAAAAAGAATTCTAAAAACAGAAAGAGAAAAGTTTCAAATCATCTATAAGAGAATCTCCATCAGGATAACAATATACTTCTCAACAGAAACCCTAAAGGCCAGGAGAGCATGGGATGACATATTCAAAGTGCTAAAAGAAAAAAACTGCCAACCAAGAATACTATACCCAGCAAAGCTTTCCTTCAGAAATGAAGGAGAAATGGTATCTTTCCGAGACAAACAAAAACCGTGGAAATTCACCACCCCAAGATCATCCCTTCTACAAATCCTCAAAGGAGTCCTACAACTGGAATCAAAAGAGAGGTATATTGGGCTGGCCCGGTGTCGCACTGCTACAGTGCTCCGCTTGGGAGCGCGGTGGCACTCCCGCCGAGGGTTCGGATCCCACATACAGACCGGCCGCTCACTGGCTGAGCGAGGTGCGGGCGCAACACCGAGGGTTGCGATCCCGTTGCCGGTCACGAAAAAAGACAAAAAGGAAAAAAAAAAAGAGAGGTATATGTCACCATAGATACATGAGAAAGAATAAAAACTACTAGTAGAACAGATATGCAAATGAGAAAGAGAAAGAAAAGGTACCTTATAACTACAAAAAATATATATATACCAAACAGCAAAGATAAACAAAAAGAAAAGGAGCAAAAGAAATATAAAACAACCATAAATAAATAAATAAAATGTCAGGAATAAGGCAATATCTTTTAATAACATTGCTGAATAAAAAGGGACTAAATTCCCCACTTAAAAGATACAGACTGGCTGAACAGATTAAAAAACAAGACCCCACTAAATGCTGCCTTCAAGAAACTCACTTCAATAATAAAGACACACAAAGACTGACAGCGAAGATACAGAAAAAGACATTCCCCTCAGATGGAAACCAAAAATGAGCAGGAGTTGCCATACTTATATCAGATAAAATAGACTTCAAACCAAGAACTATAAAAAGAGACAATGAAAGACACTATATAAGTATAAAAGGATCAGTACAGCAAGAACATGTAACAATCATAAATATATATACACCCAACATCAGAGCACCCAGATATATAAAACAACTGTTACTGGATGTAGAGAGAGAGGTAGACCCCAACACAATAATAGTTAGGGACTTTAATATGCCAATTTAAGCAATGGACAGATCATCTAGACAAAAAAATTAGTGGAGAAATATTGGATTTAAACACCACTTTAGACCAAATGGACTTGACAGACATTTACAGAACATTTCATCCTACAACTGCAGAATGTACATTCTTCTCAACAGCACATGGATCATACTCCAGGACAGACAACATGTTATGGCACAAAGTGAGTCTCAACAAACTTAAAAAGATTGAAATCATATCAAGTATATGTTCAGACCACAGTTAATTACAGATTAACAACAAACAAAACCCTGTAAACTGTACAAATACATGGAAATTAAACATGCACCTGAACAACCAATAAGTCAATGAAGAAATAAAGCAGGAAATCAGAAAATTCCTTGAAATGAACAGAAATACAAGTGCAACTCACCAAAACTTATGGGATACCGCAAAAGCAGCATGATACAGTATGGATGTATTGTCCCCCCAGAACTCGTGGAAATCTGATCCCCAATGTGGCAGTGTTGGGAGCTGTTTGAGTCATGGGGGTGGATCCCTCAAGAATGGATTAATGCTCTCCCTGGGGGGTGGGGATAGTGAGTGAGTTCTCATTTATTAGTTCCCGTGAGAGCTGGTTGTTCACAGGACCCTGGCACCTCCTCTCTCCCTCTTTCTTCCTCTTGTCATATGATCTGCTTCTACTCACCTGCTGCCCTGCCACTTTCCACCATGAGTAGAGACAACCTGAAGCCTGTGCCAATTGCAGCTATCCCAGAATAGAGCCAAATAAACCTCTGTCCTTTATAAATTACTCAGTTTCAGGTATTCTGTTATAGCAACACAAAAATGGACTAATACACAGCATTAAGAGGAAAGTTCATTGTAATAAATGCTTACATCAAAAGAATAAAAAGCCTTCAAATGAACAGCCTAACAGTACATCTTGAAGAACTAGAAAAACAAGAACAATCCAATCCCCAAATTAGTAGATAGAAATAATTAAGATCAGAGCAGAACCGAATGAGATAGACCAAAAAAAAAAAAAAAAAAAAAAAAAAAAAAAAAAAAAAAAAAAAAAAAAAAAAAAATAACAAAACANAATAGAGCCAAATAAACCTCTGTCCTTTATAAATTACTCAGTTTCAGGTATTCTGTTATAGCAACACAAAAATGGACTAATACACAGCATTAAGAGGAAAGTTCATTGTAATAAATGCTTACATCAAAAGAATAAAAAGCCTTCAAATGAACAGCCTAACAGTACATCTTGAAGAACTAGAAAAACAAGAACAATCCAATCCCCAAATTAGTAGATAGAAATAATTAAGATCAGAGCAGAACCGAATGAGATAGACCAAAAAAAAAAAAAAAAGATACAGAAGATCAATGAAACAAAATAGACAAACCATTAACTAGACTGACTAAAAAAAGAAGATAGAAGACCCAAATAGCAAAAATGAGATATGAAAAAGGAGACATTACAAGTGATACCACAGAAATACAAAGAATCATTAGAGAGTCATGAACAACTACACACCAACAAATTTGAAAATCTGAGGGAAATGGATAAATTTCTGGACAAACTATCAATACTGAACCAAGAAGAAACAGAAAACCTGAACAGACCAATAATGAGCAATGAGACTGAGGTAGTAATCAGCAGTCTCTGAACAAAGAAAAGCCCAGGACCAGATGGCTTCACTCCTTAATTCTACCAAACCTTTAAAGAAGAATTAACACCAATCCTTTTCAAACTACTCCAGAAAATTGAAACAGAGGTCATTCTCCCAAACTCATTCTATGAGGCCAGCATCACTCTGATACCAAAATCAGACAAAGACATGACAAAAAAAGAAAACTGCAGGCACATATCCTTGATGAACATAGATGCAAAAATACTCAACAAAATATTAGCAAACAGAATACAACAGCACATCAAAAAGATTATACACCATGATCAAGTCGAATTCATCCTAGGGATGCATGGATAGTTCAACATATGCAAATCAATAAATGTGATACACCACATCAACAAAATCAAGGACAAGAACCATACAATTATCTCAATAGATGCAGAAAAAGCATCTGACAAATTTAACATCCCTTCATGATAAAGAAAAGTATTATGAAAACCACTGCTAACATCATCCTGAATAGAGAAAAGCTGAAAGCTTTTCATCT
>NW_007735618.1:0-208 GCF_000696425.1 Galeopterus variegatus
TATCTCTTTTTGGGTGTTTGTTCATTTTGGCAGGGATTTTCCCTCGGATCTTGGACCTCTGTAGAAAGTCTACTCCACCCTACCAGTCCCATAAGGTGTGTGTGATCTGCACCTCGCTATTGGGGCATTTTCACACTCTGTGTACACTAGATGGGGCTGTTGAGCCTTGCAAAGGGGTCCCGCAGGGTGTGTAATAATTTTTTTCCCA
>NW_007735618.1:1157-1604 GCF_000696425.1 Galeopterus variegatus
GGGCTGAGGCGTGTCTTCTTCTACAAACCTTGTCTTTCAGCTGAGACATCAAAGCTGTGCCATGCCCCACCCTGCCCAGAAGGTGTCTCAGGTGTCTAGTCTCTCCAACTGCAGGGTGTGAGCTCCTCGGGGGAGGGTCCCACAGCACACAGTTCCTCTTGAATCCCCCCAGCACAGGTCGACCCGGGTGCCCTCCGGGAGAGCTCTCTGGCAGCTTCAATCTAGCTCAAGGGTGCTCCGGGCTCCCCTCTCCAAACCAGAAATCAGTTTGGGGTTCTTCCGAACTGAGGGCCACAGAGATGGTATCTGCCTCCCGGAAACAGGGAGTTTACCTGGGGCCAACACCCAGGGTGTGGTGGCCGACGCCCAAGGTCTGGGCGGGCTCCTCTTCCCTGCCCTCCCGACGCCGGCCGGGGGCCCCCCCGCCACCAGCCCTGTCCGAGATCC
>NW_007735618.1:1961-9428 GCF_000696425.1 Galeopterus variegatus
CAGCCCTGTCAGAGATCCGCGGAGAGAGCGGGATTGTAGGCTGGTCCACAGGCCCCGGGGTGCCCCGCGTCGGGGCAAGCAAGTGGGACGTCTCAGTGAGGAGCTGCGCCAAGCAGAGATGGCTGGCCTGCCTGATCTGAGCCGGCTGTCTCCGCCCCCACCCGAGAAAATGGAGGCAGCTCTGTTGTGGGCGCCTGGCCTGGTGTGGTAGGCGGGAGCCAGGTGGGTGGGGAGCAGTTGGGCTTTGCCCCGCAAGTGGGGCTGGGCTGGGGGTGACTCACAGAGCTCGCAGAGTTGGGCCAGTCCGGCACGTTCCACTCCGTTTCTGTGTCATCTCTGCTGACTTACTTGGCCTTTGTTGTCTCGGGCTGCTCGCTCGAACCCGCAGCGTGAAGTTCTTTTTTAAAAGATAAATTCCTGACTCCCACCCCTAGAGACTCAGATCCAGTTGGTCTAGGGAGGAAGAATATGCTTACATATTCTATATAATATACATATATATTATATATGTTTATATATTTATTTTTTTGGCAGCTGGCAGATACAGGGATTGAACCCTGAACTTCGGTGTTATCAGGACCACAGTAACTGACCAGCCCTACTTTTTCTCATTAAATGAAATAGTACATGCTCATGGTAAAAATAAATCCAAACAATTCAAATAGTATATATTTAAGAGTCTATCAGTCTTCCTTCCCAAAGGCAACCTATTGCCAGTTTCTTATAAATTATTTCAGAAATTGTCTACACATATTTTTGAACATGCATATATGTACATGTGTATATATCACCCATATTTTCACAGAAATGACAGTACACTGCAACACCGTACACCTTTTTGTTTTTACTTAACCCATCTTAGAGATTGTTGCATGATTACAGATCAACATTGTCTTAGTCTGTTTGTGCTATTATAACAAATTATCTGAGACTGGGTAATTTGTAAAGAACATAAATTCATTTCTCACAGTTCTGGAGGCTGGGAAGTCCAAGATCAAGGTGCCAGCAGGTTCGGCATCGGGTGAGGGCTGCTCTCAGCTTCCAACGTGGTACCTTGCTGCTGTGCACTCCAGAGGGGAGGAATGCTGTGTTCCCACGTGGCAGAAGTGTGGAAGAGAGCGAACCAATTCCATCAAGCTCTTTTATAAGGGCCCTAATCCCATTCATGAGGGCTCTGCCTCCATGACTTAATCACTTCCTAAAGGCCCCACCTCAATACTATCACACTGCACATTAAATTTTAAGAGATGAATTTTAGGGAACACATTCAGACCATAGCAGACATCATCCTTTTCTACAGTGGTATAGAGCTGCAGTGGATAGCCATGGTGTAATTTATTTAACTACTTGCTTATTTATAAAAATTTAGGTTGTCTCCAGGTTTTGACATTGTAATTAATGCAGCTATAAACTTCCTGTATATACATTTACATATGTGTTAAGACATTGCTATGCCGAATTCAGAGCAGTGAAATCACTGGGTCAAAGGGAATGCACCTGTAGCATTTTGATAGCTATTGACAAACTACCATCCAAAAAGGTTACATTAACATATACTCACATCAACAATGTATGAGAATGTCTTTTCTACACGTTCTTGACAATGCAGAGTGTTGTTAAATTTTTTATTTTTGCCAATCTGATAGGTGAAAATGGTACCTCAATGTTTAAATGTTCATAACTTTAAGTGATAACAATTATATGTTTACATGTTTGTAAGTATTTTGAATTTTTGTATGAGTGAGTGTGTTGTTAAACAAAAACTATAGGAGGCCATTGTTTCGGACTAAGTTCCTGCACTAGGTCCCAAAAGACCAGACTACCAATCAAAATGGAGTCACCCCTGCTAAGTTCCTTGTCCCTTAGGCTGTGGTTGACCTGATCAGGAGAAAGGTAATGGCCAATTTCATCTTCAATAGTTCCCACTGCTTGAATCCTTACACAAAAGAGAGATTGCCTGAACTAACCTGGTATTATTTTTCTATTATTCTGTTTTCCTGTCCCCACCTTACAAGGAGAGTACTTTGAAATAACCAATACACTTTTTGTTTTTTTGTTTCTGCTTTCTTTAGTCTTTTCCTGTATATAAAACCAAACTCTTCCACTTGGCTCATTGGAACACTTATTCTATTTTATGAAATAACATGTTACCTGATTCTAGAATTGCAATATAGCCAATTGAGATCTTCAACTAAATTTGTTGTAATTTTGTTCTTTGACAATTCAAACTGCCTATTTCTCTACTTGGTTAACAGTCTTTTTCTTGTTGATTTGTAAGAGCTCTGTGCATATTAAGAAAACAAGAATATCCTTGCCTTCTGTGTTGTATATATTTTATCAGAATACATATTTTAAAAAAGTTTTCAGGTGCCTCTGATGACAGCCAGGCTGGTAAACCACTGCTAGGAAACTGTATGCTCATCAGGGTTAATATGTCCCATGAACGGGCCACCTCTAGTCCTAGGTAAAGTTAACAGTGCCTACCAGGTATGGTCTGAGGGTAACAAAAATCACTATATGAAGTCATCTCTACTATTTAGAGCAGATTCCCAGCTTTAAACCTAACTTCAAAGGGTAAGGCAGCGTTACCAGGGAGATTAGCAGCACACTGACCCATTATTGTGTGGCAGGACCGCCCCTCTGCCATATCCTTAGGATCAGATACAGTGCAGACCAGGATAACAGAAGGAGAGTCTTAGCATAATGCCACAGCCGTGAACAAAGCCTTGACTTTGTTAATCATGCCTGATGAAAGGTCTGATTATTTTGTAAGCAACGACATCCAAGTGTGGACAAGGTAGAAGACCTCTCCCCTTTTCTATCTTCTTTATTTTTTTCTTAATTTTATTTTGTCAAAATACAATGTGGTTGATTATTGTGGCCCTTTACCAAAACTCCCCTCCCTCCTCCCTCTCCCCCCTCCCACCCAACGACAATATCCTTTCTATTTGCTTGTCGTATCAACTTCAAGGAACTGTAGTTGTTATGTCTTCTTCCCCCCTCCCCGGTTTTCTTTTTGTGTGTTTGTGAATTTATTTATTTATTTTTAGCTCCCACCAATAAGTGAGAACATGTGGTATTTCTCTTTATGTGCCTGACTTGTTTCACTTAATATAATACTCTCAAGGTCCATCCATGTTGTTGCAAATGGCAGTATTTCATTCATTTTTATTTCTGAGTAGTTTTCCATCGTGTAGATATACAACATTTTACATATCCACTCATCCGATGATGGACATTTTGGCTGATTCCAACTCTTGGATATTGTACATAGTGCTGCGATGAACACTGGGGAACAGGTATACCTTCGACTTGATGATTTCAATTCTTCTGGGTATATACCCAGCAGTGGGATAGCTGGGTCATATGGCAGATCTATCTGCAGTCTGAGGAACCTCCAAACCATTTTCCATAGGGGTTGCACCATTATGCATTCCCACCAACAATGTAAGAGAGTTCCTTTTTCTCCGCAGCCACGCCAGCATTTATCTTTCAGCGTCTTTTGGATTTTTGCCATCCTAACTGGGGTGAGATGGTATCTCAGTGTGGTTTTGATTTGCATTTCCTGGATGCTGAGTGATGTTGAGCATTTTTTCATACGTCTGTTGGCCATTTGTATATCTTCCTTAGAGAAATGCCTATTTAGTTCTTTTGCCCATTTATTAATTGGGTTGCTGTTTTTTTTCTTCTAAAGTTGTTTGAGTTCCTTGTATATTCTGGATATTAGTCCTTTGTCAGATGTGTATTTTGCAAATATTTTCTCCCACTCTGTTGGCTGTCTTTTAGCTCTGTTAATTGTTTCTTTTGCTGTGCAGAAGCTTTTTAGTTTGATATAGTCCCATTTGTTTATTTTTCCTTTGGTTGCCCGTGCTTTTTGGGTCATATTCATAAAGCCTGTGCCCAGCCCTATTTGCTGAAGGGTTTCTCCTATATTTTCTTTAATAAGTTTTATTGTTTCAGGGTGTATATTTAAATCCTTAATCCATTTTGAGTTGATTTTAGTACAAGGTGTGTTTTCTTTAAGAAGTTTTATTGTTTCAGGGTGTTTATTTAATTCTTTAATCCATTTTGATTTGATTTTAGTGTATGGTGAAAGGTATGAGTCTAGTTTCATTCTCCTGCATATTGATATCCAGTTCTCCCAGCACCATTGGCTAAAGAGGCAGTCTCTTCCCCAGTGTGTAGGCTTGGAGCCTTTGTGAAAGATCAGATGGCTATAGGTGTGTGGGTTGATTTCTGGATTCTCTATTCTATTCCATTGATCAGCGTGTCTGTATTTATGCCAGTCCCATATTGTTTTGGTTATTATAGCTTTGTAGTATATTTTAAAGTCAGGTAGTGTTATGCCTCCAGCTGTATTTTTTTGCTCAGGGTTGCTTTGGCCATCCGTGGTCTTTTGTTATTCCATATAAATGTCTGGATAGTTCTTTCCATTTCTCAGAAAAATATCATTGGAATTTTGTTGGGGATTGCATTGAATTTGTATATCACATTGGGTAGTATGGATATTTTCACTATGTTGATTCTTCCAATCCAAGAGCATGGGATATCCTTACACCTTCTTGTATCCTCTCTAATTTCTCTCAGCAGTGGTTTGTAGTTCTCATTATAGAGATTTTTCACATCCTTGGTTAGCTCAGTTCCTAAGTATTTTATTTTTTTGGTGGCTATTGTAAATGGGCATGCTTTCTCTTTCTGCATGTTCGCTATTAGAGAATAGAAATGCTACTGATTTTTGTGTGTTGATTTTGTTTCCTGCTACTGTGCTGAAATCATTTATCACCTCCAAGAGTTGTTTTGTAGAGGCTTTAGGCTGTTCTATATCTAGGATCATGTCATCTGCAAACAGGAACTGTTTGACTTCATCTTTTCCAATCTGGATGCCCATTATTTCCTTCTCTTCTCTTATTGCTCTGGCTTGTACTTCCAACACTATGTTGAATATGAGTGGTGAGAGTGGGCATCCTTGTCTAGTTCCTGTTCTTAAAGGATAAGCTTTCAGCTTTTCCCCTCCAGGCTGATATTGGCACCAGGTTTATCATATGTGGCTTTAATTATTTTAAAATACTTTACGTCTGTGCCTAGCTTGTTGAGAATCTTTATTATGAAAGGATGTTGAATTTAATCAAATACTTTTTCACCATCTATAGAGATGATCATATGGTTTTTGTCTTTGTTTTTATTGATGCGGTGTATCACAATTATTGATTTGCATATGTTGAACCAACCTTGCATCCCTGGGATGAATCCCACTTGATCGTGGTGAATAATTTTATGTATGGGTTGCTGTATTCTGTTTGCTGGTATTTTATTGAGGATTTTTGCTTCTATATTCATCAAGGATATGGGCCTGTAGTTTTCTTTTTTGGTTACATCTTTACCTGGTTTTGGTATCAGGATGATGTTTGCTTCGTAGAATGAGTTTGGGAGATTTGCGTCTGTTTCAATCTTTTGGAATAGTTTGTAAAGAATCGGTGTCAATTCCTCTTTGAATGTTTGGTAAAATTCTGCTGTGAATCCATCTGGTCCTGGGCTTTTTTTTTTGTTGGGAGCTTTCTGATAACAGCTTCAAACTCCTCTATTGTTATTGGTCTGTTCAGATTTTCTACATCTTCATGGCTCAGTTTTGGGAGCTTGTGTGTGTCCAGAAATTTATCCATTTCCTCCAGATTTTCAAACATGTTAGCATATAGTTGTTTATATTAGTCTCAAATGATTCCTTGTATTTCAGATGAATCAGTTATAATATCACCTTGTTCATTTCTAATTTTTGTTATTTGAATCTTCTCTCTTCTTTTGCTAGTTAGCCATACTAAATATTTTTGGCATTTTTGTTTATCTTTTCAAAAAAACAACTTTTTGAATCATTGATCTTTGGATTGTTTTTTGGGTTTCAATCCTTTTATTTCAGATGAATCAGTTGTAATATCACCCTTTTCATTTCTAATTTTTGTTATTTAAATCTTCTCTCCTTTTTAATTAGCCATGCTATTTTTTTTTGTCAATTTTATTTATATTTTCAAGAAAACAACTTTTTGGGCCGGCCTGTGGCTCACTTGGTAGAGTGCGGTGCTGATAGCACCAAGGCCGTGGGTTCGGATCCTATATAGGGATGGCCGGTTGGCTCACTGGCTGAGCGTGGTGCTGACAGCACCAAGCCAAGGGTTGAGATCCCCTTACCGGTCATCTTAAAAAAAAAACCAAACAAACAAAAAAAACCCCTTTTTGATTCATTGATCTTTTGTATTGTTTTTTGGGTTTCAATTTCATTAAGTTCTGCTCTGCTCTTAGTGGTTTCTTTCTGTCTGCTAAATTTAGGTTTGGATTATTCTTGATTTTCAAGATCTTTAAGGTTAAGTGTGAGGTTGTTCAGTTGCCATCTTTACATTCTTCTGAAGTGAGTATTTAATGCAATGAATTTCCCCCTTAATACTGCTTTTGCAGTATCCCACAGTTTTTGGTATGAGGTATCATTATTTTCATTAGTTTCCATAAATTTTTTATTTACTGTTTGATTTATTCTTGGACCCATATGTCATTAAGTAGAATGCTGCTTAATTTCCATGTGTTTGTATAGTTTCTAGCCTAATAGAGTTTGTTTTATAAATCTGGCTGCTCCAACATTGGGTGTGTATATATTTATGATTTTTATGTCTTTTTGATGGATCAGTACTTTTATCATTATGTAGTGTCCCTCATTGTCTCTTTTTATGGTTTTTAGTTTAAAGTCTGCTTTGTCAGATATAAGAATAGCTACTCCAGCTCATTTTCCTTTCTGTTTGCATGGTAAATCTTTTTCAATCCTTTCACTCTTAGTCTATGTGAGTCTTTGTGGGTGAGGTGGGTCTCTTGAAAGCAGCATATAGTTGGGTCCTCCTTTTTAATCTAGTCAGCCAGTGTGTGTCTTTTGATTGGGGAATTTAAGCCTTTTACATTAAGAGTTGTTATTGACAAGTGTTGATTTATTCCTAGCATTTTATTGATTGTTGTTTGATTGTCTTAGGTGTCTTTTGTTCCTTGCTTCCTGATTTACAGTTTGTTTTCTGTGTTTGTTGGTTCCTTAGGTTGTAGATAGCCTTTTTGTTTGTTTGTTTTCTCTTCATGAATGCCATTTTTATTATACTAGTGGGTTTTGATTTTTCTTGGGATTTTATGGCAGTGGTAGTTATTTTTCAGGAATCAAACCCAGTACTCCCTTGACAATTTCCTGTAAGGGTGGTCATGTGGTGGTGAACTCCTGCAGTTTTTGTTTGTATGAAAAATATACTATTTGCCCTTCATTTCAGAAGGTTAGCCTTGCAGGGTAGAGTATTCTTGGCTGGAAATCTCTGTCTTTTAGTATTTTGAATATATCATTGCATTCCTTTCTGGATTTTAGTGTTTGTGATGAAAAGTCTGATGTTAGTCTGATTGGGGCTCCCTTATAGGTGATTTGATGCTTCTCTCTTGCAGCTTTTAAGATTCTCT
>NW_007735618.1:10082-21409 GCF_000696425.1 Galeopterus variegatus
TTCTATAGGATCTAGAGCTTGAGATTTATTATCTTTGGGTGGTGTACTTTCTTGATTTTTCATATTTCTGGTATATTTTCTTTGATGTTTATTCATTGTGGCAGAGGGTTTCACAGTCCACAGGTATGACACTATTGACTAAGATGTTGCTGTGGTTGCCAATTTGGTATGGCTACCTCAGTGACTACTCAGTTGGCATCTAGTACCTTGCGTGTGTGGTTGCCTCAGGTCCTGGGCCTCTCCGGGGAGCCACCTCTCTGGTCAGCTTTGACCCTGCCGGACTGCTGGGTGATGGGGTCTTACCGCATTGTGTTGCTCCTGCCACTGCTGCTTCCCCCATTGCTGTTGCTGCCACCATTCATGCCGCTGCCAATGGCACCACTGCCACCAGATCTGCTGCTGCTGGCTCTGCTGCCACCACTTACCCTGCTCCTGCCACTGCTGCCACTACTGCTGGTGCCACTTCCCCCGCTGCTGCCACTGGCACTGCTACGGCCGGCGCCACTTATGCCACTGCCACTGCTGCCGCTACCGCCGGCTCCTCTGCTGCTGCTGCCACTGCTGCCACTACCGCTGGCAAAATGGAGTTTCAGAGGCTGGAAGTCCAAAGTCCAGGGAACACTGGTGATGAAGGCTTTCTTTGGTGGTGACTTCAGTGATGGCAGGTATCACACTGGCAAGGTGGCCGTCTCCACTGTGCAGATCCTTTCTCCACTTTTCTATCTTCTACACAACAGGTCCTGAAGCAGTTCTGGAGCCTGGAAGTCCAAGATCCAGGTGCCAGCAGGCTTGGTTTCTCCTGAGGCCTCTCTCCTTGGCTTGCAGGTTGCTGTCTTCTTGCTATGTCCTCATATGGTCATTTCTGTGTGAACTGGACATGCATTTTGTACTAACATGTTGAGCATAGCGATCACACAGGGTTCATGAGTGCAGAAATACTGGAGGACTAATAAAAGCCTTTTGGAGCTATCTTGGGTTATGCCTCGCATACTTCCTGCAGGCGCCATCTTCATCCTCCACCCATAGGCAACATGTGGCTCACAGATAATGTCTGCTCCTAAAAATGGGCTCAACATCTTGTGTTCCATGAAAGGAATCTACTCAAAAAAGTCTTTGAGTCATTGTTTCTTTGTGTTCTACTTACCCTGCCATGTGTGAAGAAAAGTAAATAAAAGCCAAAAAAAAAAAAAGTGTGCTTGGTTTAAATACACATTCTCTGCCCTTTGTCCACCTTCTTAAATAGAATACTTAGATCCTTTTCATCTACTATATTTTATTTGCCTTTCTGAAAGCTTTTCCTCTTTTAGATAATTCTTTTAGCCCTTCTTCGGCTCTGTTCCATAACATTGGAGCGCACAGATATTTGATTTCATACATGGGCTCCGGACACTGGAGACAACAATTATACTGAGTGTGACCTGGACACACAAAGCATCACTGTGCAACCACAGCATCTCATAGATTTGCCTACCAGTGTGTCCTGCAGGTGGTGGAGCCATCAGTACATTATATGGCATAAGGTACATGAGTTGTTATAGGTATTGTGGGGTCATTAGCCACCTGTGCCTCCAACTTGATGCAGGATAGACTAGAAGTAGTGCCTGAATTACATGGTTCTGCATGTGAAAGACACATGGGCTCAGCAGCACAGTGAGGAAGCTGCAGGTGACATGCTTCAGGTGGCCTATCCAGGTTGTCCATGGATGGACTGACACATACGATGCAAATTAGGAGACAATGTGGGGTTGGGTGTATGATGATCAAAACAATTCAAAACCATGAGGGGAAGAGGTAGTCTGTCAGAGTGAATGGGTCCATGAAGGGCCAAATGCTACTTGTCTGAGGACAAAGGTGTGAGTGTGGGACACAGAGCGACAGGACTATGCAGCTGTTTTTCTATGAGTAAAATTAGTTCTAAAAAAGAAATGAGGAGAATCTTCAGGATGATCTGTTTGTTGAGAATGAAACATGATTTATAGGAATTCAGGAACAAAATGACCCTAGTGAATCTTCTTTTTTAATAGTTAATTGATATATTTATTTATATATTATTTTTATGAATATTCATGAGATACAGAGCTGATTGTCAACCCTCGTGCCCAAGAGGTGAAGTCCAGATTTGTGCTGGCAGCATGCCCATTGCCACATCTCATCTGCAAAATGACCATGTCAGATTCTCCTTCATTAACCCTTGAGGGCGTGAGAAATTAAAGATACAAATAACAAGACATAAAATGTCTCAGGGGATAGCTGAGAACGTGGAGAGTGGATGGTTCCGTTGAACCCAACAGGAAGGACAGGCACTTCTGCACCTGCTCATGGAATCAGCCCTGAGCTTGGTGGGTCCTCAGCACCCCCTGGTGGCCCCGTGTGTCCCTGTAGGGAGGTTTGTGTCCGGGCTCACGCTGACTTCCCCTCACTGTGTCTCTTGCACAGTAATACACGGCTGTGTCCGAGGCCTTCAGGCTGCTCCACTGCAGGTAGGCGGTGCTGGCAGAGTTGTCAGCGGAGAGGGTGACATGGCCTTGGAAGGACGGGCCATAGCGCGTTTCCGAATCACTAGGATCAATCCTCCCCACCCACTCCAGACCTTGCCCTGGAGCCTGGCGCACCCAGCTGATCCAGTAGCTGGTAAAGGTGTATCCAGAAGTCTTACAGGAGATCCTCAGAGACTCCCCAGGCCTTTTCACCTCTGCCCCAGACTGCACCAGCTGCACCTGGGCACACGTACCTGTGTGGGAGATGCAGGACTCAGATCTGTGGTCCCCAACTGCGCACTCCCCTCTGAGACCCAAACTCTGTGCCTGGACAGACCTGGGAGAACAGCCAGGAGGAGGGCAAGGACGGTGGCAGACCCCATCCTGGAGGAGGACAGAAGAGGACGCACTGAGGACCCAGCTGGGCGGTGAGGGGGACTCCACTGTGGAGGGGAGCCCTGAGATTAAATGGAAAGTCCCCCCACTTGAGTTTGCATATTTACCGCCATGCCCTCCAGGGGATCAGCCCAAGGGTTCATAAACCAGAACCTCTGGGGACCAGGAAGGAGGCTCATCTGAGCCTCATGTGACAGAGAGGATAATGTGACAGCAATACACAAAAGTTTGTACCTCACCCCTGGGCCCTGGAACGCGCAGAAGCGCTGGAATGAGAAATGCAATTGCTGGTGTCCACGGTGATCTCAACACAGGCGACTTTCACCAGGTGGTCCTTGCACCAGCATCAGCCACGAGTTGATTTGAGATGCAGAGTATCAGTTGTACCTGTGAGAGTTGTCAGAATTATAATGGAGTCACTTGTGTTAAACAAACAAAACTGACAGAGCTGGGAAAGCTGTGAAGGGAGGGTGTTCATGCACACACACCTGGTAACACGAATTGCCACAAAGAACTGCATAACTGCAGCCTTGCACAGAGGCCATCACAGCCTTACCACACATTTGCAAGGACATCTGCCCAGCAAATTTCTGTCCAACCTCAGACTACTGACACTCTTGTCATTGATCCTGTAAACAAGCAGGATTATACACAACAATTGCAGAACTCTCCATTATTTTTTTTTCCTTTGAAATACTTTGCCTTCATTTACATCCCTGAACATGCACATAGTTTCCTATGACTCACATATGCCTTTTGTAATGTTCTGTTCCCAATCAAGTTATGATTCTTTGGAGAGCCTCTCTCTGTACTCAAGTTACCATTCCCAGGAGCCCTGAATCTGAGCCTCTGAGGTAGGACCCAGCCACCTGCAATGTTATGTGTCCTGAAGGAGAGTCGTGTTGCACCAAAGGTTATAAAGTACCCTATGCATAGAAACAGATTTTCCTTAAGCATCCCCAGCCCATTAAAGGTCTGCATAAATACAACAGTATTTTGTTTATATTACTGAATGGAAAATGTTTCTTTTATACTTATATGTTGAATTCCTAAAACCCTCATCTAAGAATGTGGCTATATTTAGAGATAGGTTCTCAAAAATTAATTAACATAAAATATCACAATTAAGGCAGGCGCTATTCTAAAATGAATGATGTCCTTACAAGAAAGAGAGATAAATACAGAGACATGTAGAGATAAAAGACCATATGAATACAGGAAAAATACAGCGATTCACAACTCAAAGAGAGAGACCTCAGAAGAAATCAAATATTCTGACATCTAGATCTCAAATTCTTGTCTCCAGAATTGTGAAATTACTATATCTATGTATGTTTAGTTTAAGTCACCAAGTCTATGGTGCTCTGTTATGGCAGCCCTTGACAGCTAATACAGTATCCATGTGTCACCTTGTAGCTCATGTGGAGTTTAATCCTTCACCCCTTATGAAGGCTGATACATCGTGGGATGTGTTGGGTGCATGAACTCTGGGAAGGAGACAATCTTCAAAATTGAAAGCAAGCACGGGTGGGGCCATCATGTGCCTGGGGTGATGCATGCAGGACAGAAAAATGTTTATTTTCATAAGTGGTGATCTGGGCTCTAAATTTATTTATTATATTTATTTGTATTTATTTATTTTAATGAATTGGTGTTTGTGCTTAGATCCTATAAGAAGGCTACTCCAGAGAAGTGTGAAGATGTACGGAATTTTATTTTTATCTTTTTTCAACTCATATCAATGGTGTATGAAAGAGATTCATTTTGTGAAGGTCACCGCCAGTAGGAAGTAGAGCCCCACACTTCAAGGTCTCTGGAGAATCCGTGTAACATCCTCAGGCCCTAGGAGTGGAGCATTTGCCTCCCTGCTTCTCCCTCTGTTGTTGATGATCATCCCTGGAAGGACTAAAGTCTCTGCACTTCTGTGATTCATCAGACATTGATCCTCAGAATCCCCACTGCAATGGAGAAAGTCATACATCACCTGAGCACTCTCCCAGCTACAGGTGAATCATGTATGCTCAGAAATATCTAATGCAATGGCTGCTATAATCTGTGTTGGCTCAGTCGACACGAATGGGATCAACAGGAACCCACTAGAGTGAGTCCTCGACGTCCACTTTTGATGGTTTGATCCCCACAGTGTAACGTTCAGTACACTTTGCAATGAGGGCTTTCAAACAGTAGCCAGCCCCAATGTGCATGGAAGTCACAGTGCGAGAGTTCATGGATCAGGCTTCACTGTCCACACTGTGGCTGGACCTGTGGTCATCACTTAACACTCATCGCTGTCCCATCTCATGTCCAGTCTAGATTCTTCTAAGTCATGGCCAGCACTTTGGTGTTGGTGATGACTACATGTTGCTTGGCTGGTGGGATGGCCTAGGCCTTGAACGCTAAGTTCCCATTGTCCTTGGTGACTTGGGCACTGTCAGGTGTTTGATGCAGTTGCCCTAGACCATGGTGAATGCAACAGAAGAAATTCCCACACTCTGCATAGGTCAAGGTGACTCCTCTCTGTCTCTGCTGGTAGCAGCAACTTTACCCCAAGGGAGACAAGTCAAATACCTTCATCCATATAGGAAAACGTTCTTTTTTGTTGCTGATGCACATTTATAGGAATTTTTATGAATCAGGCTGTCATCACATCCTCGGACTCACTGTAATCCTCCTTGTCCCCACCTTATGTAAACATTGCTTCCTGAGGACCAGTTCTCCTAACTGATCACAGCCTAAGGTTGTGGAGATAGGAAGAAAAATTATGAAAAAGAAATGTGCATCGTCACCATAGATGTGAAGAGATAAAGTAATTGTACCTCTCACCCCTGATTTCTAGATCCAAGAGTACTTAAATCCTGGAATGCAGAGCCCTATAATGCCCATCACTTTGAGTCACATGCAGAATTCTCAAAGTCACAGTTCTCCTAAAATGGAATTTTGTTTAAAACTTAGACTGCCTCTTGTTAAAAATGTAGTAATAAAACGTTTGCTGTCAAATCCACAGACATCAATTTTTAAATATTTAAGTCATCCCATCTATTCTGTCAGGGTTTTTGCTTCTGGGAAAATCTGAAGGATGTAAGATGACTGGACCCTGTGCTCCTGTCCTCATGGTCACACCTTCCTTCCCTCAACAACAGCCTGATTTCTAAGTCACTGACAACATCAGGAAGGTTCTCATATCAGGGACTCATGTGTTCAGAACCTTGGACAGTAGTTCTGAAAGGTGCCCTGCTGTAGTAAAGTGAACATACTTTAGAACGTGGGTAAACTGTGGCTTGGACGGGTTGCTGCCTCTCAACTGTGCTTATGGTCTGAAGTAAACAACTGATCCCCATGTTAATGAAGGGTGTCTTATTCCATTCTGTCTGGTATAACAAAATACCATAAACTGGTATCTTGTAGTCAACAGAAATTTATTTCTCAGAGTTTTGGTCGCTGAAAAGTCCAAGATCAATCTGCTGGAAGATTCAGTGTTTGCTGAGCGCTTACACTGCTTAACAAATGGTGCCTCCACAATGTGTCTCACATGGCAGAAGATCCAAGGTATGTCCTGTCAACCTCATTTACAAGGTCACCAATTCCATTCATGAGAGCTCACCCTAATGAGCAAACCACTTCAAAATGCATCCAACTCCTAATACCATCATGTTGAAGGTTAGGTTTCAACATATGGATATTTAGGAAAAAAATACTCATTCAGATAATTGCAAAGAGTATCTTCATGGAATGATGTCAGATTCACAAAAAATCATGCTCTTTATCACTCTGGCCACAGACTCTCAGTTGGAATAGAATTAAAGTCAAAAACCCATTTATTATGACACAGGTTAAGTAACAGTAACGCAGACTTTATACATGGTGACTACATAGGATTTGCAGTAGAGGAGAGAGATTGAGCTCAACTTAAAATATAACATGAAAAATTGGGAATTTATAGACAAAGAGCACTGTGGCGATCGATGGTAGAAAATTTCTAAGAGGAAGCATTGAGTTAAGTGAAATTCTGGGTATAAAGGTTGGTCAGCATTTTTGTAGAAGGCAGGCAAAAGTGGTCAGACACACCCTGGAGATGGTGGGGCTGGAGGAGCCTGAGTGGATATCAGGAGTGATCTAATATCAGAGGTGGCAAGTTCTGGCTAAACTGACTCTTCAGGATACTTACAAAAATTGGGCAATGCCAAGATTGAAAGGGAAGCCCAAGATTTGAGACCTAATTGGGGAAATGAATCATGAGAACCTGAATAATATTTATTCAAAAGGAGCCCCTTTGCCAGGAGCTACGTCACCCTTGTTGGGAGGGTTCCCTGGTCAGCCTGCATGAGTGAAGCTGTAGGAATCCCTGGTATGAGCACAACCCAATTTGTGGCAAGAGAACTGTTAAAAGAAAATTATTATGGCACATGCTGAAAATGGCAGGAAAAACTTTATTCAATAATATTGCAACACAAGAGAGAGATTGACCTCAATTCTGAATGCTGCAGAAAAAAATGGATACTTGTATTCAATGGAGAGATTAAAGGAGTGAATGGAAAATTGCTAAGAGTGAATTGTTTAGGTATCTAGTGTTTAGGAGAAGGAGGTAATTGTAAAACATGCTTATCAGGATTCTTTGCTAAAACTTGGCTCAGTAGAACATTGGTGAGGACTAGTCATGAAGAGGCCTCCAAGGAAACTCACTAGAGTTTGGTTAAGGAGGAAGTCCTTGTAGACTCCTGATGTGCAAAAATCCCAGTGGTCACACTCACATGTAGACATGTGTGCCTCTCAGAGGTCTGAGGTCATGAGCTCTAAATGTGGACAGAGTGCCACAAGGAAAGAAAAGCTTAAGAGAAATAACTCCCAGTCCAGGATGACAGGAATCCTCAGGAAGTTACTTTTGCCAAGAAAGAGCAGTCATGAAGGAACCTGTCAAGGAAAAGGGTTCCTGGAGATTAGTCACATCCCACCTACAGAGAGTTACCTCCTTATTCTGTTTCCAGTGAAATGTGAGAAATTAGAGTCACATGGAACAAAGCCAGATGTGTCACTGTGGGTATGTAAACATTAGGAAAAAAGAGGAAATCCCTCATCTCACCAGGTAGCAACTCCACATTCTCTCTCTGCACCTGCTGCTGCCCTGAGCCAAGGTGCTGGGTGAGCTCTGAGCACCCCCTGCAGACCCACTCTCTCCTGTCCCCTGCAGGAAAGTCTGTGTCTGGGCTCACACTGACTTACTCTCACCGTATCACTCACAGACTAATACACAGCCATGTCCTCTGGGGCCATGGAACCCAGATGCTTGGAGAACTGTTTCATGGATGTGTCTCATGTGATGGAGATACAGCTCTTGAGGGATGTGTTATATGTTGTGCTGCCATCATAACTCATTTGTTCCATCAACTCAAGCCCCTTCCAGAGGGCAGGCAGATCCTGCTTCAGTAACAACCACTGGTTGTGATGGAGAATCCAGAGACAGTGCTGGTGAGGGTGAGGGTCTTTGAGGGCTTCACCAGTCCTTGGCTTGACTTCTGTAGCTGTACCTGGGACAGGACACCTGGGGGCAAGTAAAATCAATTTTCTCAGTTCTTGTGCAGTCACAACCATCCCGCAGAGTCATGCCTATCATCTGAGACAATCACATTGTGGAGCTGTCACTTGGCAAAGGAGAAGACTCAACGATATTATCTTTCCCTTATCCATCACTTTGCCTTCTGAAGAGACCTCAGCTCTCTCTGAAGATAAAGTTTGAGCTTCCACAGCCCAAGAGTTTATTTTACCCTAGAGTTTGGAAGAAAATTTGCATGACGAGGAGCCCTTTTTTATAAGTTGAAAGGGACTAAGTTCAGGATACCCCTAATATTTTTGGGCTTCTCAAGATATTTCTTCTCTTGAACTCTCTTGGATTGTAAATCTGGGGAGAGTATTTGATTTATGAGACACATTAGAAACAGGTCAAAAAGCAGCCACACCTTTCTGAGCACAAGACTAAATTCTTGATCAGAGGAGTAGATCACAATGTTTTGTTTTGTTTCTCATGTATCTTTCAAATAAACATCAAAATGCCTTAACATTGTGTCTAAACTCTTTTTCAAATTAAAAAAAAAACTGTACAGTGGCAATTTACAGATACTATAATAATAATTTTATATATACACTATTTTGATTTTATTCTTGGTGTAAAAATACTAATAAAATTAAGAATATTATTTCCAAACTTTTTATTTATTTATTTGTTAGTTAGTTAGTTAGTTAGTTTGTTTGTTTGTTTGTTTTAACTTTGAGCACTGAGGATGTTACTTTGATCTGAGTATCTACTGACAAAGCATAGGCCAGCTGGGCAATCTTGGACTAAGTGGGTTGAATGTTTTATGTGGGTGTCTAAGGTTCTGTGAAAACATTTTCCTTTTTGAAGCCCGAGGCATGTTACAAGGAGCTCTAACTAATTACAGCAGAAATAAAAATGCGTTCATATGGAGAGAATATCTAAAATGAAAACAGCAGCTATACTGCTGAATAATCCAGCATTTTCCACATACTGAAGTGATGATGGATGCGAGAAAATGTCCCATTTTTGCAGAGTCTGAAGTTCTAAGTTCAATTGTAGATTTGCATATGAATGACCTGTTGTTAGAATGCCACTTGTATTAAAGATTATGCCACTTTCATGTAATTTTCTTTTCAAAAGAAGTTGTCCAAAATAAATTGATTTTATTTGTTTTGTTCTCTGCTGTGATCTCTAGTTTATTTATTTATTAAACGAGTCTTCCTTTCACTTGTTGCATAAATCTTGATTCCTGTAGCTTTACCATCATTCCTGAGATTATATAAGTTCTCCACTTTTAATCTTCTTTGAAATATATTTTGTTATTTCTACATTTTTACACATCTCTAAAAAATTTATAATTAGCTTGTATATGTCTACAAAATGCTTACTGAGTATTTTATAGCAGATCCTTCCATCTACAGACCAAACTTGCGATGAGTCATCTTATAATACTGAGTGTTCCAACTCATGAACGTGGCTCCCATTTTCTTTGATTTAGGTTTGCTTTGGTTAATTTTATGAAATATTTTTCTGGTTTTCACACACATATGTATCCTGCAATTTTTGTTTCTTTGTTTTCTTTGTTTTTGTTTTAGATTTACTCATCTCTTTTTAGTTGTATTAAGGATACAACACACACACACATGAAATTACAGTATATTTACATTATATAATTGCAATTTTACATTCTCAAGCTTTCAATTAATTTTTGAAAGATAAATTCATAAAAATAATTTTTATTTAATAAAATAATGTATTAACTCCCCAATCCTCATTTTCAAATAACATCACATTAGTGATTTTTAGAACAGATTAAATCCTTAGCAAGAGTAATCATTTTTCTATATTCCTGAAACAAATAAGCAAAATTTAAAATTAAAATTATAATATTATTTACATTAGCAGCCAAAAATAAAATATTTCGTTATAAATCTGAGTAAATACAGACAAGATCTGCCAAAAAAGAAAAAAATGAAAAGAATCTCTGGTGAAAGAATGAATTAAATGGGGCGATATTTCATGACATGAATGGGAAGACTCGAAGCTGCCCAAAGGTCAGTTCTTGTCAACCTGATCTGTAGGTCGAACCCAATCACAGTCAAAATCCCAGAAACTAACTTCATGGATCTTGACCAATGGATTCTAAAGTCTATATGGAGAGATGAAAGACCCAGAGTAGCCAAAACAATGTTTTTTTAATTTTTATTTTGTCAGTATACACTGTAGTTAGTTATTGTGTGCCAAAACAATTTTTTGTTGATTAGGAATATTTATGAGACACAGATCTGATTGTCACCCCTCGTGCCCAACATGTGAAGGCCAAATTCTTACTGACAGCCTGCCCATGCCAGTAGAACATCAAAGAAAACATTGTTGGAGGACCAACATCGTGTGACTTTAAGGCCTTCTCTGAAGTAACAGTTATCAAGACAGTGTGGTATCAGTGACAGAATAGACAAATAGATCAGTTAAAGAGGATACGGGGCAAGAAATAAATCCACATAAAAATAGACAACAGATCTTTGATAAAAGATGAGTAAAAATACAATAGAGAAAATACTGTTTTTTATTTTTTTTTATTTTTTTTTCTGTTTTGCCTGCCTTATTGCTTTCTTTTTTTTTTTTAATTTTTATTTTGTCAATATACAATGTATATGATTATTATGGCCCTTCACCGACACCTCCTGCCCTCCTCCCTCTCTCCCCTCCCCCCCAAGAATGTCCTTTCCGTTTGCTTGTTGTAACAACTTCAAAAAAAGTATAGTTGTTATATCTTCTTCCCCACCCCCCCGGTTTTTTTTGTGTGTGTATGTGGGTAAATTAATTTGTTTATTTTTTAGCTCCCACCAATAAGTGAGAACATGTGGTATTTCTTTTTTTTTTCCCTGCTCGGTTCACTTCATTTTTCTCTTTCAAGGTCCCACCAT
>NW_007735618.1:21453-37254 GCF_000696425.1 Galeopterus variegatus
TATCAACTTCAAGGAATTGTAGTTGTTAAGTCTTCTCCCCCCCACCAGTTTTTTTTGTGTGTGTGTGTGTGAATTTATTTATTTATTTTTAGCTCCCACAAATAAGTGAGAAGATGTGGTATTTCTCTTTCTGTGCCTGACTCGTTTCACTTAATATAATTCTGTCTAGGTCCATCCATGTTGTTGCAAATGGTAGTATTTCATTCGTTTTTATAGCTGAGTAGTATTCCATTGTGTAGATATACCACATTTTCCGTATCCACTCATCCGATGATGGACATTTGGGCTGATTCCAGCTCTTGGCTATTGTGAAGAGTGCTGCAATGAACATTGGGAAACAAGTATACCTTCGACTTGATGATTTCCATTCCTTTGGATATATTCCCAGCAGATACTGTTTTTTAAACAACTGGTACTGAAACAAGGTGACATCCATTTGCAAAATATAATAATAATGCATGTAGACACAGAGGTTTCATACTTCATGAAATAATATTATAGTGGATCTCAGCCCTAAATGTAAACTTCAAAACCATGAAACTATATAAAGGAAGCACAGAAGAAAATCTACATGACGTTATGTTTAATGACTTTTTAGATACAACACTAAAGGCACAGTTCATCAACGAGAAATAATTAATAAAATATTTTTCATTTAAATTTAAAATGTCCTGTCACAAAAGTTACTCTCAAAACTATTTTTAAATAGATAATGTTGAAACAATTTTTAACAATATTAAAATGGTAGAAAATATTGAAAAGGATATAACTGCTGATTGGCTGTTATCCAAAATAT
The DNA here is from genome assembly GCF_000696425.1 of Galeopterus variegatus. Taxonomy (NCBI): domain Eukaryota; kingdom Metazoa; phylum Chordata; class Mammalia; order Dermoptera; family Cynocephalidae; genus Galeopterus; species Galeopterus variegatus. The sequence goes on from NW_007735618.1 coordinate 22,250, forward strand.
AAAAATAATACTTAGCAACTCAAAATTTATTTTATTTAAAAAAATTCCAATGTATCTGATTGAAAATTGTGCCATAAACCTTTCTAGGTACCTGACCAATAAATATAGACAGATGGTAAATAGGGATTTTAAAAATGCTTCACACCATATGCAGTTAGAAAAACGGAAATTAAAGCAATAATTTGATACCATTATGCACCACCTAGAAAGGCCAGAAGTCAAAACACTTAAAATTGCCAAATTCTGGGGAGGTTGAAGACCAAGATAATCTCATGTTCAATGCTGGTGGGAGTAAAAAATGTTACAGCTACTCTGGCAGTTTCCTACAAAACTAAAGATACTATTAGGTATAATCCAGTCATCACACAACTTGTTGCATTCCCAAACAACCTGAAAACATTTCCACACAAAACCCTGCACATGCATGTTTATAGCAATTTTATTTATAAAGGTACCAAGTTGCTAAAACTTGGAAGCAACCAAGATACCCTTCAGTAGGTGGATGATTAAATATAATGTTGTACATTCAGACAATGTACTATAATTCAGCACTAAAAAGCACTAAGTTATTAAGCCATGAAAATACATTGGGAAACACAGATTCATTTTACTAAGTGAAAAAAGCCTGTATGAAAGATTATAAAGTGCATGATTCCAACTATACAAGAATCTAAAAATTCCAAAGCTGTGGAGAAAGTGGAAGGGTCTGTGGTTGACAGAGGTTTTTAGAGCAGTAAATACTCTGTGGGATACTATAGCACAGTATTGTGACCTACAGGTGCTTTGTTGTGCAGCAGATCTCTAGAACTATTCATCCTCCATAACTGAAGCATTAAAAACACTGATCACTGAAAGGACTAAAACAAATGGTACAACCTTCTTTAAAGAAGTATACTTAAGCATAATATTACATCATTTACAGTTTGGTGAAGACTGATACTACATGCAAGCACGATGGAACATGTTATGGAGATTCCTTAAGTAACTACAGATAGAAGTACCATGAAATCCAGCAATTCCACCATAGGGCATACGATGAAAGGAATGGAAATTATTGTGTTGAAGGGACTCCTGCATACCCATGTTTATCACATTTATACTTACCTTAGTTTAGAGCTGTGTCCAACCTAATTGTCCATTGACAGACGACTGGATAAGAAAAATGTGTTATATGTAAACAATGGAATCATTTTCTGTTGTAAAGAAGAATGAAATATTGCTGTTCACAGCAACATGGACGAGACTGGAGAATATTACATTAAGCGACATACAGCAGGCACAGAGAGAAATCCCACATGTCCTCACTCATAAGTGTGGGCTAAAAAATAAACAAATAAAAAGAAAGAAGATAAAACAATCACAGTCATACACTGAATGCTCAAAAGGAGAGAACAGAGCTGAGGTACCAGAGGTCAGAAAGGGAAGGGGGAGAGAAGAAAGGAAAGAATTAGTAAAGGACCACAGAAAATGCTTACATTGCATAAAGTTGAATATACTAATTATCCTGAATTGAGCATCACATATTATCCAAAGGTGTTGATATTCAACTCTGTACCCCACAGATACATACTATCAACTCTGTTACAATAAAAAATAAAAATTAAAATAAATTTAACAAAAACTGTTGACACAGCGTTAGCACAGGTAATATCCTGTTTTTACTTTCAGCTTTTATTTATTTATTTTTATTTTTTGTGGCTGACCTATATGGAGATCTGATCACGTGACTTTGCTGTTTTAAAGTTGTGCTCTTACCAACTGAGATAAGAGGTCAGCCTAAAAAAAAAATTGCTTCTTTTAAGCAAAGTTCAAATATTCATATTTTTAATATATATATGCAAAGATTTCTCAGATATGTTACACAAACTCACGAAAATACATCCAGTCACAGTCAAGACAAAATCAGTGATAAAAAATTATAAAACTGGGCCGAGCCCATGGCACACTCGGGAGAGTGCAGCGCTGGGAGCGCAGCAGTGCTCCCGCCATGGGCTCGGATCCTATATAGGGATGATCGCTGTATATATATATACACATACATACATACATATATATATATATATATATATATATATATATATATATATATATATATATATATATATATATATATATATATATATATATATATATATATATATATATATATATATATATATATATATATATATATATATATATATATATATATATATATATATATATATATATATATATATATATATATATATATATATATATATATATATATATATATATATATATATATATATATATATATATATATATATATATATATATATATATATATATATATATATATATATATATATATATATATATATATATATATATATATATATATATATATATATATATATATATATATATATATATATATATATATATATATATATATATATGTTTTTTATATCTATTTTATATATATAACTGTGTTTAAACATTAAATTACATGATTCAAATTTTGGTACACACATATTTTCTTTTTTTTCTTTTTTCTTTTTTTGTCTTTTTCCGTGTCCGGCAATGGATCGCAACCCTCAGTGTTGCCTCCGTACTGGACCGGGGACCGGCAACGGGATCGCAACCCTTGGTGTTGCTCCCGCGCCTCGCTCAGCCAGTGAGTGGGAACCGGTCTGCACGTGGGATCCGAAACCTTGGGCGGGAGCGCCGCCGCGCTTCCCAAGCGGCACACTATCCAGTGTGCCACCGGGCCGGCCCGATACACACATATTTTCTGATATAAGAGAACTAACATATCTTTAACTTAACATTATACAGATTTAAATTTTCAACATACATTTGGAAAGACCTCAATAGAAAAACTACAGTATTCACTAAAATAATCATGCCTATAGTAAGGCTGTAAACTCAAAGGCAATAATACTGCTTGGATAAGATTCACATTTTTCAATTACATAGGAAGAAGTGTAAACAGCATTTAAAAATATGTACTGTTGGAAAATGAATGTTTTTAATAGAGAAAACAAAATAAGGCAAACATTATTGCAGAGTTCAATATTTCAGAGTTTCACATCTTCCATATTTGGTCTAGAAGATCAATATATTAGCAACCAGTTTTTCAATATCTATCTTTTAAAATGTTCAAACTGATTTAAATTTATTTTGCAATGCAAAGAGTCAAAAGCATCTTAGGACAATTGTGACAATAAATAAATAAATATAGCTGGTGCACATCCCGGGTCAGTCTGCATTGACAACACATAGAAAAGTGTGCACTGTTTATAACAGCTCTAATGGTTCTTTGCATTTCTGTGGTATCCGTTGTAATGTCTCCGTTTTCATTTCTGATTTCTGTTATTTTGGTCTTCCCTCCTCCTGTGTTTGTTAAACTGGGTAACGATTTGTCTATTTTATTTATCGTCTCAAAAAAAGAACTTCATGTTTTGTTGAACTTTTCTATAGTTTCTTGGGTCTCCGATTCATTTAGTTCGGCTCTGATCTTACTTTTTTCTTTCCATATTCTTCCTATAGGCTTAGATTATTGTTGTGATTCAAGTTCTTTGAGTTATAGTGTAAGGTCATTTATTTGAAGTACTTCCATTCTTTTTATATAAGCATTAATTGCAAGATATTTGCCTCTTACTACTGCTTCTGTAGTATCCTACAGGTTTTGTTATGATGTAACTTTATTTTCATTAGCTTCCGGAAATTTTTTGACTACCTGTTCAATTTCTTCTTGGACCCATAGGTCTTTCCGGAGTCTATTATTTACTTTCCATGTATTTGTATACCTTCCAGAGTTTTGCTTGTTCTTTATTTCCAGTTTTAGTCCATTATGGACTGAAAAGATAGTTGGAAGGATTTCAATTTTAAAAAATTTGCTGAGACTAGTTCTATGACCTAATATGTGGTCTCTCCTAGAGAATGTACCATGAGCTGGTGAGAAGAAGGTTTGTTCTATAGAGGCAGGATACAAAATAATTGCCCCAAATCAGTAGCATTCACACATTAAATAATGAATTAACAGAAAGAGAAATAAAGTAAGTCCATTTACAATTGTCACAATAAAATAGGATACCTAGGGATCACCTTAACCAAGGAGGTGAAAGACCACTACAATGAGAACTACCAACCACTTCAGAAAGAAATGTAAGAAGACACAAAAAGATGGAGAGATATTCCATGCTCTTGGATTGAAAGAATTAACATTGTGAAAGTGTTTATAGTAACCAAAGTGTTCTACATGTTCAATGCAATCCCCATCAAAATACAAATGACATTCTTCACAGAAAGGAGAAAAAACGATCCTACCTTTCATATGGAAAAATAAAAGACCCCAAATAGACAAAGTAACTCTGAGCAAAAAATAGAAAAATAAAAAATAAAGGCAGAGACGTAACACTACCTGACTTCAAATTATACTTCAAAGCTATTATAATGAAAACAGCATGGTACTGGTATAAAAATAGACATTCAGACGAGTGGGTTAGAATTGAGATCCCAGAAATCACACCTCAGGCTTATAGTCATCTGATATTAGACAAAGGCAACAAAGAACTACATTGGGGAAAGGACTGTCTCTTCGACAAGTATTGCTGTGGAAACTGGATATCCATGTGCGTAAGAACGAAACTAGATATGCACCTCTTACTATACACTAACACCAACTCATAATGGATTAAAGATTTAAGCATAAGACCTGAAACTGTAAAATTACTAAGGGAAAATATAAGTGACACACTTCAGCTTTTAGGTCAGGGCACAGGCTTTATGAACGTGAGCCTGTAAGCACAAGCACCAGAAGAAAAAAAAAATAAACAAATGGGACAAAATTAAAACAAAAAGTTTCTGAACAGCAAAGGAAACAGATGACAGCATAAAAAGGCACCCTATAAGTTGGGAGAAAATTTTTGCTAAGTATGCATCCAACAAGGGATTAATATCCTGAATATACATAGAACTCAAGCAATTATACAGAAAAAAGCAAATAACCCATGTAAAAAATGGGCAAAGGAAGTTAATAGAGAGTTTTCAAAGGAAGACATACACATGGCCAGCAGATAAATGAAAAAAATGCTCAACATCACTAGTCATCTGGGAAATGCAAATTAAAATTACATTGAGATACCACCTCACCCCAAGATATACCTTTGACTGGCTATAATCAAAAAGATGGTGAATGACAAATGCTGGTGAAGATGGGCACAGAAGGGAACACTAATGAACTTTTGGTTGGACTGTAAATTAACACAAATACTATGGAAAGTAGTATAGAGGTTTCTCAAACAACTACAGATAGAACTACCATATGATCCAGCAGTCCCCCATCTAGGTATAACACAGAGTAATGGAAATCACCATGTCTAGGGGTTACCTGCACTCCCAGGGTCACTGCAGCTCTGTTTACAGTAGCCAAGACATGGAACCCACCTTCATGTCTATCGATGGATGATTGGATAAGGAAACAGTGGTATATATATGCCGTGGAATACAACTCTGCCATAAAAAGAATGAAATACTTCCATTTTCAAGAAAATTAAAGAGCCTGGTGAAACTTATGTCGAGTGAAATAAGCAAAGCACAGAGGGATAAATACCTCATGTGCTCATTCACATGTGTGAGCTAAGAGAGAAAGGAAGGAAGGAAAGACAGACCATGGTAGTGTCTTGGTCTTGCAGAGGGAGAGGACATTCCTAGGGCTACAAAGAAGAGAGGCTGGGAAAGGTGGATGGGGAGGGTTGTTGGGGTACAAGTGTGTGGAGGACAAGGGGTTCAAAATTAATTTCTGGTAATGTTTATGTCCCAAGCATGAATCTGGCCCTCACATCGTGGGCACATGGGATGACAATTAGGATTATAATTTAAGAGTACTTATTAAAAAAAGGATTTTTTTCACTAGATCAGCTATAAATACACAGATGACATGTTTCCATGTCTGTGATTTCTTAGGAATCATGACACAGCAACCTCACATCCTAACAACTTAGCACTTTTAGGACATTGTATTAGTGTTCTTCAACATCAGCCCTGTTGGTGTTTGGAACTAAATTATTTCTTGCAGTGGGTTCTGTCCTGAGCATTGCAGGATGATTGGAATCTTCAATGGTCTATTTACCATAGATACCACTGGGACACCCACCACCCCAATTGTGACAGTGAGTTGTCTTCAGGAATCACCAAATGTACTGTTAAAACATAGCTCTGTAAATAACGGACCCCACCCAATGTCAGTATATACAACCTTAGTCAGATAAATCAAAAGGAAAGGCATTGATGAACAAAGAGAGGGGAGGACTCATTGGAATGAGAGTTGGATGAGAACCATCTGAGGATGGAGGGAAGATTTGAGGGTCAACAGGAGAATCATCAATGCACTAAATGTCTATAAACTTGACAACTGACACTATGTGGTCACCTGTATTACAATCAAAGACCTTACTAAGAAATATCCTTCTACATTTTGTCCTGAGATAGACAGGTAAATTCAGGAAGTCCTGAATCCCAAAGGGGGAAAAAGTGATGTGGAAAGTGATGAAATTTACCTGGGTTTACCGTGTTGGGAGGCTTTTTGGAGGCAGGTCCTGGTGGGAAACCACAGCTTCTGAGGGAAAACCCTCCATGCCTTCCACTGCAGCTGCCCTGAGGTCCACCTGCTGTGTGTGTCCACAGTGCTCCGTGGAGGTCCCCTGTTCTCCTGCAGGGGGATTTTTATCTGGACTCACACTGCCTCTGCTTCTCTTGCACAGTACCACACAGCCATGTCCTTGGCCATCGTGGAGCTGGCTGCAGGAAGAACTGGTTTTTAGACACATCTCTGGAGATGAAGACTCAATTCTTGATGGACAGGCTGCAGTGTCATTTCTCATAGGGACAAATGTACCCCATCCACTACAGCTCCTACCCAAGGGCTCAGAGGATCAATTCAAAGCAGAAACCACTGGTTGTGATAAAGAATCCAGTGATAGCACAAGTGAGGGAGAGTCTCTCCAAGGGCTTCACCCACTGTTGAGCCCAACTCCTGAACCTGAACCTGAAGAAAGACACTTGGGAATAGAGAGAATCAGTCTCCTTCAGTCATGTACACTCACAGCCATCCACACAGATCCATGTCTGACAACTGAGACACTCCCTTTGGGGAGTTGTCACCAGGCAATGAAGAAGACCCAACAATCTCATCTTCTTCATTTATTTATTTATTTATTTTGAATATTCATGAAATACAAAGCTGATTGCCCCCCTCCTGCCCATGACGTGGGGGCCAAATTAATATCAGGTACATACCCATCACCAGAAATTGCTTTTGTACCCTTTGTCATCTTCTTTTAGACCTCAACCTTTTTTTCCACAGAGACTTCAGTTCTGTCTGAGGAGAACGCTCTTAGCTTCCACAGACCAACAGTAAATTTTACCATAGAGACTGAAAAGAGATTTTTAAGTGCAGAATCCTGTGTCTTATCAGTGGAGAGGCACTAAAATCACAAGAAAGCCTGATCAGTGCTGAGTCTGATGTGCCACCTGCAAAGGAGGGTGGTCCGATGTAAAATCCACTGGATGTCACTGGTCTGTGAATTTGATCCAGCCTCTTCTTGCTTCAAATATGAGTTTCAAAGAGCATCTTTAAAGGGAAACCCCACTGAGGGCTCTGCCCTGAGCCTGGCTGGTAAAGACTGACAAGGTCCTGTGAGCTTCCTCAGGACTCTGATTCTGGGGACCACAGCAGAGTCACTCTGATTTCATAAGTGACACTCTGACTATAGTGCATGTGAGAATATGTCCTCCTACTACAGTGAGGGCTCTAATTCAGAGATGTCAGTGCTAAACCCAGAGTCATGAATCTAGAGGGGATTTCTGGGAAACTGTTTGATGAAGAGGAAGCCCAAGAGCACAAACATAAACCAGCACTTAACCTCCACCTGCACCTGCTCCAGGGCTGGCGCTTGCTCAGAGTGTCCTGCGCGCCCCCTGTTGGTTCCACGTGCCCCTGCATGGATGTTTGTATCTGGGCACAGACTGACTTCCCCTCACTATGTCTCTTGCAGAGTAATACACGGCTTTGTCCTCGGACTTCAGGCTGTTCATTTGCAGATAGACAGTGCTTTTGGAATCTTCTCTTGAGATGGTGAATGTGCCTATCACAGATGCAGCATATTCTGTGCTGTGACTATTAGCTTTGTTTCTAATGACACCAACCCACTTCAGCCCCTTTCCTGGAGCCTGGCGGACCCAGTCCATGTAGTAGTCACTGATGGTGAATCCAGAGGCCACACAAGAGAGTCTCAGAGACCCTCCAGGCTGGACCAAGCCTCCCCCAGATTCCACCAGCTGCACCTCACACTGGACACCTGAAAACACAGAGACGTCCTGGTCAGAATATGACACTCAAATCCGCTTGTTTTCTCACGCACATCCACTCACATTTTCAATGTTTTTTACTCTCCATAAATCACCTTTTAAAATTGCAATAAGGAAAACCCAGCTCATCCCAGTCTCCATGGTGACTTGTCTGTGTTCAGTCCTGATCACCGAATGGGAGCTCCTGGGAATCTGGGGCTGAGGCTCCTCTCCCAGACCTGCAGGGTCAGGGCTGGGCTGGTTTTCATCAGCAGAGGGAGGTCCTATTGCATATTTTCCTGTTATATAGGTTGATATGTGGTCGGTCACCTAAGGAGGGGACACTTCCTAGAGCACATGACAGTGCCCACAAAAAATTCTGTGGCAATGGAGAAAGTGTGATTTTTTTAAAATGGCATGTTTGTGCTGTAATATACACAACACTCATCACACTGTTTAATTTTGCAGAAGCACAAAAATCATGTGTTGTGGGTGCCAATGTTCCTTCCATTTTATAGATTAAATGGAAACCCAGAACTGTAGAGGACATGTGCAGTGTCCAAATGAATTATCAGTGCCATCCCAGTGTCTGGGCCTGTGCTACTCACACTGGATCACATTCCTCCCTGAACACACTCCAGGACAGAGTTGGACCTTCGTACTGAGGTTTGCAGAACATTTTTTCTATAATGAGAACATGTGTGATGTATTTAATTCTATGTTTTACCTAAAACCACGGATAGAGCTAGAATCCATTCAGATGAGTTTTAAGAGTCTCTGTCACTTCACACATTTTCATCTATCTTTCTACCACTCCTTCCCTATCCAAGTATCTGTTTATTTGCAGTAACTTTAATGAGGTATAATTGACATTTATCAATCTTCACAAAAAGTGTGCAATTAATAGGTATTGACTTAGCCACCATTGTTATCAATATAGCGAACAAATCAATTACTCTCAATATTTGTTCATCTGTAATTTCTCTTTTTTTATTCTTCCCTTCCTCTACTTTACCACCAGGCAACTACTGAAATTTCTTTCTTTAATTTATATTATGTTTAATTTTCTGGAAATCGTACAAGGGGAATGACATGTTGTGTCCTTTTATCTGCTTGGATTATTCTACTTGGGATACACGCCTGTGAATTTAACCATCTTGTGTGTATCAAGTATTTATTGGTTGTAATGATGAGCAGCATTCCACTTAATGAATTTAAAACAGTTTGTCTATTAAGCTGCAGATTAATATTTGGATATTTTCCAGTTTATTGGTCCTACAAATCTAACTGCTGCTCAGCATGGAGAGGTGGGCAGCTGAGGAATAGTTTGTGTTTCTTGTCATAACAACAACCTGAAACACAATCTGGAAATGGTGAGATTTAGCAAACTTTGTTAAGTATTTCAGATAAGTGAAGTTATAAGACAAACAAGACACCTGTAATCTGGAGAGAGACAAGAACTTTCAGGGAGAACAAGGTCAGGACATCAGGTGATCTGGGGTAGAGGCTGCTGGACGACACATCAACTAGCACAAGATGAAGCTAGAAACGTGCACTGGGTCTGTTGCAGCTGAGTGTGGTGAACGAGCTACAGTGTGAAATGCTCAGGAGCCACAGTCCCAAAAGGAATTTTGTCCTTCTGAATCCCTTTCATCTAAGGTGGGGGCAGCCACAAAAAAACTCCCTTTCCCCAAGGTTTAGGCAGAAGCACTGTGGAAACAAGAGCAAAGCCACATTAGGGTATGAAAGGCTCTGGTCAGGAGAAATTGCTGCTTCTCAAGAGTGGATTTTGTCAGCAGTGATGAACTTACCACCCTGTGGATGGATGGCAGGTGTCCTCACAGGAAGAGGGCCAGGGGTCAGGTGGGTGGGATGTCAATCACCATGACCACAGGCACTCAGGGGAGGGGCTGGGCCAGCCTTGTTGGGAGGAGCTCTGGTCACTTCATGGTCTGAGCTGAGGGAAGCCCTGAGATGCACACAGGGTTCTAGAAACAGTGGAGAAGAATCGGTTAAATTACTTAGAATAAAACTCTTATTCCTTGACATTCAGACCCAGCAGAGGAATGGCTTTTATTTAGAATTAAAACTGTTAACTAATCAAGAAAATAGTAGCAGAAGTAATTACACTAATTACTGAGAGATTATTTCTGGAAAGGCAGAGTTGACAGCGAGGACTAAAGTTTCAGAGTTTGTGGAGCCCAAGGCATGAGGACAGGATCAGTAGGATGTGACATCTCTGGATGATAATCATCGGACTAGGAGCAGTGCGTAGATTTGTGTGTGTAGACCATGGGTTGTAACAAGCTAACGGGAGGATGCAACTTGCAAAGACCTGGAGGCCTGCAGGACATTCCACATGTTCTGTTTGTGATGAACAACATGAGACACGTGGTTGGTGGTGGGATTTCTCAGGAAGGGTCTCCTGTGCTAGCTGCTAAGAAAACCAGTCAGGAGGTGTCCAGGTATGAGGCAGTCGAAGGTGGTAGAAACCCTATTGGTCGCTCGGAGCCACACAGGCTGTGTGATCCTGGTGTCCCACCCAACATCTTTTTTATCCTCCAATGACTGTGGGCTGTGAGGAGCTCACACACAGGTCAGGGTTTTACTCTGTGAGGAGGAGACGAACAGGAAGACACACGCTGAGGACACACTGAACCATTGCAAGGTTCTTACTAGTTACACAGACAGGAGTGTCTCTTGTCAATTTGATGATTGCAATTTTTGTGGTTAGAGCATTAAGAGGACAGCCGAGTTACATGACAACTTCAGAGGACAAAAGTATAAGGAAATGGCAGAAATCATTGTTTCTAGACGTGTGTGCTGCACTCAATACTCTTTTCAATTATTTCTCTACCTGTCTTCAAATTTATAATGAGAACACTTGCATCATTTCTCCTAATTGCTACTTGTTATTTCCCCATATATGATTTCAGCTGTGATTGCTCCCTTTTTCCTAATATAGGAATTTCCATTAATAACTCTTATTTTACCTGAATATTTGGGCTCTGTTTACTGGGGACATTGGAGACATGTTGGTGCCCAGGCCACCCAGCCCACGTGCTGCTCACTCTGTGACCTCAGCCACACAGGAGTGCATCCATGACAGAGCTCGACCCCTGGCAGGACCATCTAGACATTCTCTACCATCAGGCATGTGGGTTGTGAGAGGAGCCCAGGGGTCAGCAGATGGCTGTGTTCCCACATGACACAGCCTGTCATGCAGTGGTGCCTGCATGGCCTGGCATCATGTTTGTGTGACCAAGGGGCTCATCAGGGCATCTGAGGCAGCTCCAGGTCCCCTGAGTTAAACTTGCCATGGGGTGTCCACAGACAGATGGATTCATGAGACAGATGTTCAGAGGTGAGGTGGGGTCTGTGCTCTGATGGTCAGGCTTTGCTGAGACTCCACCCTGCTCCTGGCTCAGAGCTGGGAAGAGTGACCTGGGCTTAGACTCCATGGACTCCAGTGTCTAGGACAGATTACTTTGAATTTAGACAGTGGAAGACAGAGGGTGATGTTGGGGGGCTGGGTTTGCTGTGTGATACTTAAGGGACAGCAGAGGGCAGGCAGGGACCAGGTCTCCATCCAGATGGTTCTTTCTATCTGCATGGAATATCTGTGTGAAAGCTGAGAGACACATCTTAGGACACAGCCCCAGGGCTGCTATTAGAGCCCCTGCCCAGAACACGGTCCAGCAGGGCTGTGATGAGTTTTCTTCTCTGCACCTGTCCTCATGCTTCACAGGGAAATCTGACGGCTGCACCTGGGGTTTGTCTGCTCCTCCATCCAGAGGTTCAAGGGATCGATAGGCAGTGAGGCAAACCCTGAACACCCATGTCCACCCGCGTGGATGAGGAGCAAGAGGTGGAATTTCCACAGGAAGAACAGGATGCCCATGGGACAGAGGTCCCGGTGGATGTCGCACGGGGCAGACCTGTGCCTGCCTGAGACAGAGGCTTGAACCCTGGACTGAGGGAGCATGGACTCCATTGTGTTTCTCTTTGTGGGAAATAATTCACAGTCACATGGAGGATGAAAACCTTCAGGATGATCTGGTTTATTTTATTATTTATTTTAATAAAGAAAATATGAGAAAATGGAAAAATGATGTTTGTAACTGCAAATATCACATCTGGAAAGAATGTTATTTTCTCCTTCCTCACCTTCAGTGGAAATGTGGGTAATTATAGAATCAAACAAAGAAACAAAAAGTAGAAAGTGTCCCTGGGGTCATTGAGAGCTAAAAGAAGAGACAAAGTCCCTGATCCCAACAGAACATCTCTTCTCAGCTCCTCTCTGCACCTGCTCCTGGCATAGTTATGATTAGAGGGGATCCTGAGGGTCCCCTCAGCACAGCTGCCTTTTGTCTCCCAGCAGGGAGGTTTTTGTCTGGGCTCACACGGATTCAAATTCTTATTCACAAATAAGATGATATAATAGTTGTGCATATACTTAGATGGGTGTGGATAGGTTGCTACTATGTCCTTAGATCCCAGAAAATAATAGGACACCTTGTAAAAAAGAGCTCCTGACATTTAGAGGTATTACTAATGACAGATGTAGCAGACACCAGATCATGTTATAATGCTAATGGGAAGACTGCAAACAATTTGAGATCTTCCCTGTGCTTGTGTGTGTGTGTGTGTGTGTGTGAGTGTGTTGTGATTTTTACCTTGTACTTGCCTCTCATTGGGAAATATGGATCAATGAGATTTTTGGTATTTATTTATTTATTATTTTAATTCAACAACATACAATGTAGTTGACTTTCATTTCCGTTTGCCAATTCCTCCTTTCCCCGCTCCCTTTCCCCCTCCCACAATTGACATCGTGTCTGTCCACTTGTCTTAAGACATTTGAGGAATTGTGATTATTGTGTATTCTTTCCCCCATTTGTTTGTATATTTAATAATTCATTTTTATTACCTCCCTCAAATAAGTGGGAACACGTGGTGTTTCTCTTTCTGTGCCTCACTTATTTCTCTTAATATAATTTAGGTGTAACTGGTTGAGTTTCAAAAGTAAACCAATTTGCTGTTACCCACAGTTAAAGGGATGGTGGATGTCAAGTACTGGTGATACCGTGCATGTAAGCTGGACATCCCAGGAAGTTTGCATGCACAAAACTCTCATATTTTTACAAATTTCATGTGAAGACTAACACGTGAATGATTTTCCAGGTCAGCATTTTAAATAACACTTCCTCCAAGAATATGTGGCAAACTTATACCACGGCAACACAAACATGAAAGTCTATGTACTTCAGACTCTTTCATAAGAGTCAAAAAACATACTTAGTTATTGAGAATAAATGGAAATCCACAGATAAGCTCATGAACTTATTGTCTGATCTGTCGATATAATTAATTTCACGAGTACTTCTATTTCAACGTGGACAGCTTGTATTAATTTTTCTTGTTGAATTGCTCTGGTCACAATTTATATGTTGAATAAAAGTGAGAGTGGACATCCTACTTGCTTCAGATCTAGGAATAAAAGTTCATTCTTTCAACATGGGGCATGATAGTAGCTGTGGGTTTATCATATATTCTGAAACTATTGACTACAATGCAGAGGGAAAATGTTGTTTTCACCAAATGTCACTGAGAAAACTGAACATTCAGATGTGAAAGAATAAATGTGAACCATTACTTTACACAATATTTAAAAATCAACCACAAATAAATTAAATACCTAAATGTAAGACCTAAAATTGTAAAACTACTAGAAGAAAACTTAGGAGGAAATCATCATGAAATTAGATTTGGCAATAATTTCTTTTTTTTTTTTAATTTTTATTTTGTCAATATACAATGTATATGATTATTATGGCNGATGAGTTTTCTTCTCTGCACCTGTCCTCATGCTTCACAGGGAAATCTGACGGCTGCACCTGGGGTTTGTCTGCTCCTCCATCCAGAGGTCCAAGGGATCGATAGGCAGTGGGGCAAACCCTGAACAGCCGTGTCCACCTGCGTGGATGAGGAGCAAGAGGTGGAATTTCCACAGGAAGAACAGGGTGCCCATGGGACAGAGGTCCCGGTGAATGACACACGGGGCAGACCTGTGCCTGCCTGAGACAGAGGCTGGAACCCCGGACCGAGGGAGCATGGACTCCATTGTGTTTCTCTTTGTGGGAAATAATTCACAGTCACATGGAGGATGAAAATTTTCAGGATGATCTGGTTTATTTAATTATTTATTTTAATAAAATAAAAGAAACTTCATATGAGAAAATGGTAAAATGATGTTTGGGAGTGCAAATATCACATCTGGAAAGAATGTTATTTTCTCCTTCCTCACTTTCAGTGGAAATGTGGGTAATTATAGAATCAAACAAAGAAACAAAAAGCAGAAAGTGTCCCTGGGGTCATTGAGAGCTAGAAGAAGAGACAAAGTCCCTGATCCCAGCAGAACATCTCTTCTCAGCTCCTCTCTGCACCTGCTCCTGGCGTGGTTACGATTAGAGTGGACCCTGAGGGCCCCCTCAGCACAGCTGCCTTTTGTCTCCCAGCAGGGAGGTCTGTTTCTGGGCTCACACTGATACAAATTCTTATTCACAAATAAGAAAATGTAATAGTTGTGTATATACTTAGGTGGGTGTGGATAGGTTGCTACTGTGTGCTCAGATCCCAGAAAATAATAGGACACCTTGTAAAAAAGAGCTCCTGACATTTAGAGGTAT
>NW_007735618.1:38577-75547 GCF_000696425.1 Galeopterus variegatus
GAATCTTGGACTTCCGATTCAGTAGATGGCGTTGTTGAGCTTTTAGTACTCGTTCCGGCTCGGCAATAATTTCTTAAATAATACACTAAAAGCAGGAAGAGACAAAGCAATTTCAGACAAAACCTGTGCACTGAAGGGAACAATTAACAGAATGAAAATAAAACCTGAGGTTCATGTGTGTGTGGTGTGTGAGCTGCTTGTGTGCTATGAGAATAACATTTAGAGTTTCTCATGTTTTATGATAGGTTTCTTCACTCTGTGGCATATTTTTTATGTTTATTGAAATATTCAATATGGTATTCTATTTAAAGTTTTTAAAGTAGGCATGCATTTCTCCTAGAAGTGCTTTGTAAATACATGCATCCTCTCTGACCATCATGGTCACTAGCAGTGCTCCAGAGCACCAAGTCCCAGAAATTCTGATGCTTTACACAGACTGATCCTCACATCCTAGCTCCTATTTGATATAATCTGACCTACCGAGAATATACAGAACCACTAATATGGGAGCATTCAGTGATGCACACCCCAGCACTCAATGTCACATGTCCCGTGGTGTTGCAAAAACCACTTCCTGCAGGGCAGCTGGGTTCTTCCAGAAGGTGGGTGTGGGGTTCACTCTATTTGGAGGACTGTGATGTCAGTTTTTCTTGGAATCAAAGTGGACTTTGAAGATGGTGGATAGAGATCCATTGATCCTGAATGTAATCAATATATTCAGCCGATGAAGGACCAAGCTGATCTTCCAGAATTTATAAAAAGATGGGACACATGGAACAATCAAACATTGATGAGAAGATCTGGATAGACCTCTGAGAGGCAAACAAAGGTGCAAATGTTGCTAAAATCAATCTGTAATAAACTCATGCCATTCAGATTGGTTATTTATTATTGAAAAGTTTGAGAGACTAGATATGAATAACATAAACATAATTTGTTGAGATTAGGAAGATTTTTGCAGCACTTGAACCTTTTGTAGAAAAATCAAGAACGACTATGAAGAAACAGAAAAGCCCAGTCTTTTTATTATTTTCATGCCAATGCAAAAGCTATAAAATAAATCCACCAAGAAACAGTCGTACTTACAAATACACTGCAGTACAGAATATAGACCCACACAAAATAACACATATTGACATGCGTAAAATAACATCCACTATGTGAAACTTAAACATGCACTCACACATTAACACCTGCACATTAAAACTCAAAATTACACACTCAGTACAATGCATAAATGCACGCACACACTAATGCATACATCATCCTACATACTAACATATTAACACACATAACACACAAACGTAGAGTAAAACACGCACATACAAAAACAAGAATAACATGCCTTTAGGAAAAGATATTTTTATTATTTTTTGCATTCATAGAAAATACTAGACTCATTTGAAAACCCATCTCTAGCCCCCTTCTTCACCTTGTCAACATATATCTGCAGGGCAATGCTGAGGGTCCCAGTTGACTGTGATTGAGCATATGCATCCCCTGCAATGCCCTGAACGCTGTGCGGACAGAGCTCCTCCCTGAGAGGACAAACCCCACAAAACACGTTCCTCACTCAGAACCTACCTCTGTGAATATTACGGAGATCACCTGATTTCTTTATGGCTCTGTCAGTGTTCGTGATGCCGAGCAGGTATTTGACTCCATCTGGTTTCATCAGGACAGAAGAGCCCAGTGACATCCAGAGAGTGACTGCTGGCTGCTCTACATGAGTGGCCAGCAGGATGCACAGAGAGACGTGGCATCTACTGGGCCCTCCTGAGTTTATTTCTCTAGCACCTATCTGAGGGTCCTGAGCTCCACAAGTGTTCAATACAGAGATGCCCAGTTCTCAGACTAGCCCTGTGAAGTGAGGTGCAGGGACGTGCATCTGATTACACTGACAATACGAATCATATGGGGCCCTTGACAAACGCATGGGTTTCCAAACCTTGTCCAGGAATGTGAGCTTTGGACAGGTTTGTGTCTTTTTCCCAACTCTACAGAATCGAATTCTGGACAGTATTTACAGACTTTCAATGAATTGATTGATTCGCATGTTACTTCTTTATTTTTTATCAACTTGGATCCATGCGCCTGCTACAAACTCAGATCCGTAGTTGCCCCTTCACACACCTAGCCCAGGCAGCATAAGCTGTTCCTGAAATCTCAATGTCTTAATGCTAAGATAAGAGTGAAACTGAAAATTCTGCAATATTTGAGTTAACAAAGCCATCTCATTCCTCCACAGTCTTACAATTAAGCTTGCATAACTTCAGAAATTCTCTCTTTAAGTGTATTTCTCATTGCCTTTTGAGTTACACAATTGCTCCCATTAAAACAGGATAATCCTACAAACATCAGTAGTCTTTTTAAAATGCACGTGTGTGTGTGTGTATCATGCATGTATTTACATACATCGTAAAAAGAAAAAGCCAGGTTTTGGAAAGGAACCCCTCCACAACCACCTCTGCACCTGCTCCTGGGTCTGGAGTCTGAGCTGGATGGGTCCTGAGTGCCCCCTCCAACCCATCTCCCACCCTGCAGGGGAGGTTTATATCTGGGCTCACGGTGTGTTCTCCCAGTTTCTCTAGTTCAGTTTTAAATGTCTGTACCTGGGATTCAAGAAGCTCCTTCAGTAACACCATATGATTTTGACATAATCTCTTGATAGTGAATTCGACTTTCTTAACCCTGTCAACTCTGAAAGAAGACCTTAGGCAAGATTTTATTAAAACACCAGGCAACCCCTTCACTGAAGTGGATACAGAAGATACACACACTGATTTCAGAAATAGTGGTCCTGGGGAGGGTCTTTTACCTCCGTCAAGCTCTTCTCATAAAAGTTCACATCATAGAATATCTGTAAGTATAGAAACATGTGGCCCAACACCCATCCCACATGCACTCCTGCAAACCCAGGCTCACACACACTGTAGATAGTTATCTTCATAATGGGTGGAAAATCTGTCCTTTCTTCCTGTACCTAGCACATGGGTAGTGCTCCCCACAATGACTCTAGTCCTGGGTGCGTGTCTTGCTTTGTCAAACAGAACCAAAGCAACAGGACTCAAGTGGAGACTTGGGAAGGGCCTACACAGTTGGTTTGCCTGTTGACCCAGTGCCCGGGACCCCTGCAGATGCCCATGAGTAGGGTCCAGGCTCAGTGAACAGAGGATCACACACAAGGAGCCAAGCCCAATCAGGTCACCCACAATTAACACCCTTGATGTGTGGAAAGTGTTCACCAGACCTACACACCTGTTGTCCCCTGACTCAAGAACACAGTCAGGACCCCAGGGCAAAGCCACAGACGGGGTTCAATGGTTCATCTCCCAAGGAGCAGGAGCAGAAGCAGGAGCTGATCTAGAAAGCCGGGTCGTGGAAATGTGAGCTTGGGGGTCAGGGCCCCAGTGGGCCAGTGTCTGCAATGGGAATCTGCCCCCACATCTTTCTGTTGGAGACGTCTCTGGTGGGATCATGTCCACATCTTTTCTGCACAGATGGGCTCACATGGTGGCTGAATTGTGTTTGTGGTTCTCAAGTCTGAGGCAGGAAAGAACTTCACTAAACAACAGCAGATTAGGAGACACATCTGCTTCCTGGCCCAGTTGAGATAACTCTGGGCTTCTGACTTCAGCTCGGTGCTTGCATGAGACGGGTGTCCCCACGAGTCTCACTCTGGGGTGATCACAGGCTGAGCAGTGCCTGAGAGAGGGGCGCTGAGGATCTTTAATAGTTGTAGCTCTCAGAGTCCTCTAAATTACCTACTGTTTACAATTGTTTCTCGCGTGTTGTCTTTGGGCTCCCCTGAGCTTTCCTCCTCAGAATCTGAGCATTTGCAACTTTCAGATTTAATCCACTCTTATTTCACTGGTCTAGTGGTAAAGAGTTGGGTATGAGAATGTTACATATTTTTATGAAATTGATGACTTCGTGTTCTCATGTCTCCATGATGTTCCTTTCACAAGGGCCCTTCATGTGACAACTCATTTTCCTCCACCCTCTACTCAAGTGGCTGAAGCATCTTCCTCTATTTCCTTGAATCTCACCTCCTCTGAGTGTTTTCACTCTTTAGGTGACACAGAATCACTGCATATGGACCTAGAATGGGAATAAGTTTCTTCTCTCTCTCAAATTTAGGTTTGAAAATGTTACTGGGAAGGAGAATCTTCCTGGTGAAGGCTGTGGATGCACATCTCAGGTATTAGTCCTGCACGTGACAGATGCACGAGGGGACCTATCTCAGTCCTCAACCTGGGAACCTGGAGATTCCTGGAAGGAAAGGCCACAATGATGTGCGTGTGCAAATCCCAGGAGCTCTCACCCTCACATGCTCCACAACTGTCCTCATCCATTTATAGAAATTTTATGGAAGTGTTTTTCCAGATTGGACCTGTGGCAGCTTCAGATTTAGGCTAAAAGGTCTCACCTGTCACTTTGGATGTGCCTGTCCCTTCCAGTTTTTAGGGCAGCAGTTTTATCTGCAGTTTCAGTGCTATGATGGGCCTATGGCCAGCACTGATGTTCAGTTTCTGTACATTGTTTTTGTCCTTAGAATAAGGGTAACAATTTCCAAGCTTTCTGAATGTTTGAGAAGAAACTGGAAGCACCTTTAGAGGTTGACTTTGACCGGCTACTCGGAGGAGTATTCTGATTTCACCAAGTGTAAGTGACACCTGGGCAGACATAATTAGATATGGAACAAAGCAAAAGATGGGAAGACACGCATGCACATCAAATGGACTTTTCACTTTTTCTTCCCAGGCACTGAGTTAAGCTTCATTTCCCAGGGGCCCTGCAGATGGAGTTGGAAATGTGAGGTGAAGTTCTGGACGACGGACAGTGAGAGGAGTTGTGATGATAATCACCCCACTGTCCCACCTTCTGGCCCTTTTATCAAGGTCACGTCTAAGGGAAGTGTCGTGATCATGCAGGGTCCTCAGTCCACTTCTTATCATTAATGATTTCTGCATTTCCTAGTGACACATGAAGACATGAATTCACAGTGGTCCCGGTGTGTCTTCAGGAATGGGTCAATGAAAACCAGGTAACATGCCCTCCACAAGAAAAACAACATGCAATCTAGATAAAAATGCAAAAATCTACATTTGAAGACTCTTAAAATTGGCAAAAGGCACACAAGGGAAGGGGCACACGTGTGAGAAGCCCTGAGCCTCAGGAAAGGCCGTCACAGTCTGAAATGTTAGTGGAGGCAGCTGTCATCTCCACCCAGCACATACTCATGGCTCACCAGACAGAATCCTAGTGAACAACCAGCTTCCAGATGAAAGAAAAGTCTCAGGCCACAGAAAGTAAAACCTTTGAAGGACTTCTAGATTCCTTGAACTTTGGATGAGTTAAGCAAGACATGGACAAATCTATCAAGGGTGGAATTGTTAACATCAAGTTACTTAAGTATAACCTCTGACAGTTCATGAGCTGGTCACTAGTTATGCTTTTTTTCAGAAAACCACACTAAACAAGAAAATATAAAACAAGATGTAGTACAAGAACATAACAATAATAAAAAAATGTAAGAAATGAGCATAACTTCATAAGAAAAACAAAAGTTTTTCCAATATTTTGAAAGTACATATTTCCATATTTTAAATATTTATTATTTTTAGCATATTCATCATTCCAAATCATAATCTCTGTCCATGTACACAACCTCACCTGTTACTCCCAACCTCTCTCCCTCCTGACCCCCATCATGAGTATCCATAGCCCTGTTCTGTCCTTTGGAAAGTTTAACATATTGTGGCATTGTGTGTTTCCTTCTTTTTCTTTCTTCCTTTCCTTCCTTCCTTCCTTCCTTCCTTCCTTCCTTCCTTCCTTCCTTCCTTCCTTCCTTCCTTCCTTCCTTCCTTCCTTCCTTCCTTCTTAGCACACAGTTATGAGTGAGAATGTGCTATTACTGTTTCTTTCTCTGGCTTAATTTACTTAACTTAATTTTCTCCAGGATCATCCATGTTGCTGCAAAGGGAAAAAATTCCTTAATTTTAATGGCTGAGTAGTATTCCTCTGTGCACATATACCACACTTTCCTTATCCAATCATTTGTCAATGGACATTTACGTTGACACCATATCTTGGCTATTGTAAAAAAGTGCTGTGATGAACATGGGAGTGCAGGTGTCCCATCAACATGATGACTTCCCTTCCTCTGGATATATACCCAGCAGTGGGTTTGCTGGATCATGTGGTAGTGATATCCGTAGTTGTCTGAGGAATCTCCATACTGTTTTCCATAATGGCTGTGCTAACTTACAGTCCCCACAACAGTTTAGGAGAATTCCCCTTTCCCTGCATCCTCACCTCACCTGTGTTTGCTTTTCTCGGTCTTGTTAATAACGGCCAGTCTAGCTTGCATGAGATAATATCTCAATGTGGTTTTGATTTGCATTTCTCAGATGACTAGTGATGCTGAACATTTTTTCATGTACCTGCTGGCCATTTGTATGCTTTCCTTTGAAAAATATTTATTAGTTTCATTTGGTAATTTTTTAATAAGAAGATGATGATGATGATGATGATGATTATGATTATTATTTTATTTATTTATTTATTTATTTTAATGTGTAGCTGTTTATTTGTGTATTCTGGATATTATTGCCCTGTTAGGTGTATCATTTACAAATATTTTATCCCATTCAAGAGGTTGTCTTTTCATACTTTGGATTATTTCCTTTGCTGTACAGAAGTTGTTTGATATAATACCATTTGTTTAAGTTTTCTTTTGTTGCTTGTGCTTTTGGGGTCGGATTCATAAAGTCTTTGATCAGTCCTATTACCTGGACTGTTTCCCCTATATTTTCCTTTAATAATTTTATGGTTTCAGGTTTTATAATTAAGATTAATCCATTTTGTATTGGTATTGGTATATGGTGAGAGGTGCAGGTCCAATTTCATTTTACTGCATATGGAAATGTTCATGCTTCCCCCCGAAATCTACAGATTCAATATAATTCCCATCAAAGTATCAATGGGATTCTTCACAGAGATACAGAAAGCAACCCAAACGTTCATATGGAATAACAAACGACACCAGATTTCCAAAGCAATCGTAAGAAAAAAAAAAAAACCATAAAGCTGGAGGCATAACACTACCTGACTTCAAATTATAGTGCAAAGCTATTGCAACCAAAATGGTGTTGTACTGACATAAAGAGAGACACTCAGATCAGTGGAACAGAAGAGAAAACCCAGGAATCAACCACATACTTACAGCCAACTGATCTTTGCCAAGTGCAGCAAGAACGTACATTGGGGAAGATACTGACTCTTCAATATATGGTGCTGGGAAATTGGACACTCACTGTGTCTCCTGCACAGTCATTCATGGCTGTGTCCTCAGCGGTCACGGAGCTCAGCTGCAGCGGGAACTAGTTCTGGGCCCCTCAGCAGTGGTGGAGATGTGGCCCTGAGTCAAGGGGCCATGGTTTATCCTCCATGATGATCCGCTGTAGTGACTATATCCAAGCCATTGAAGCCCCTTCCCCAGAGGGTGGCAGGTCCAGCTCCAGCCATACCCACTGGAGACGGAGTAACCAGAGATGGTGCAGGTGAGGGAGAGGGTCTGCAATGGCTTTGCCAGTCCTGGGCGTGACTCCTGTGGCTGCACCTAGGACAGGACACCTGGAAAAAGAGGGAAAATCCTCGTGACTGTCACACAGCACACTCCTCCTATCACGTTTCTGAAACCCTGATGCTCACACTGGGAAGCTGTCAGCAGACAAAGGAAAAAGGGTAAAATGTTCATCTTCTTGAGAGACAGAACAATGTCTTTCACAGAGAAACTACACAGGATGATGAGAGATTGAGGGAGAAATCTGACAATCCCCAGCATCGTCACCCTGATACAAGCAGAGCTTGGGGGAAGTTCGCATGTGCCAGGAGCCCTCAACACCCAAGAATGAGGAAGTGCAGTGACCGTGTGCATCCAAGCCTCTTCAAAGAGCTGGTCTCAGGCACCAGAGGATGCACACAGTCCTCATCTAAATCTTCTGCACGCTCCTGAGCATGCAGGGCTGTCATGACTGAGCATGCAGACTGTCATCACTGAGCATGCAGGGCTGTCATCCCTGAGCATGCAGCTGTCATCCCTGAGCATGCAGGGCTGTCATCCCTGAGCATGCAGCTGTCATCCCTGAGCATGCAGGGCTGTCATCACTGAGCATGCAGGGCTGTCATCACTGAGCATGCAGGGCTGTCATCCCTGAGCATGCAGCTGTCATCCCTGAGCATGCAGCTGTCATCCCTGAGCATGCAGCTGTCATCCCTGAGCATGAAGCTGTCATCACTGAGCATGCAGCTGTCATCCCTGACCATGCAGGCTGTCAACCCTGAGCATGCGGCTGTCATCCCTGAGCATGCAGGCTGTATCCCTGAGTATGCAGCTGTCATCACTGAGCATGCAGCTGTCATCACAGCCTTGACGCAGGGACACAGATCAGATAAACACGTGGCTTGGTGGATGCAGAGGACAGAAGAGCGGGAGGGGCTAAGTAATGCTTGTGCCCAAGTGCATGGGCTGGAGACATCCCACTGCTCTTGTATCCACCTGAGGACACTCCATCATAAAGTGCCTGGTAGTCGCTCTTCTCTGGGAGGGAGGCTTGGGGAAAATTGAAGTGCATCCCCCCCTTGTTTGACAACAGGTGTCACAGCCTTTGAGACCTTGTCCACCTCTGACCTGTTGAGGCAGCCCTGATCTCCCTCTCTCCATCAACCCCCACCATTTGATTCTTTTCCATTTTATAATTTCTCTTCCTGCACCTCCATGGTAGACTTGAATAACAATACCATTCTTGCTCATAACCATTTATATACTGTGATTTATTTCCTTTGCTTTATCATCCTTTAATAGGAAAAAGAAATACTTTAAGGTTAAAAAAGTCATTTTCAGTCATGCTCAGTGTCCTGCTGTGCTTTCAGCAGGTGTAAGTTCATCTTTCCCAGCATGGTACAAACACACGCACACACACACACACGCACACGCATGCACGCACACACATGCACACACACACACACGCATGCACGCACACACATGCACACACACACAGTCTTTGAAGCACAGATCAGTCATGATCCCTGTGCATACCTCTCAGGAGGCAGCTTGTACCCTAGACTGTGTTCTGCACCCCCATTCATTCTCAGAGTCTGTTTTGTGAATCCCCTTTATGTGCACCTGCAGATCAGGAGGTGAGCCAGGTCTCCACACAGGTGCAGCAGTTTCCTCCCACCTGCTCCTCTCCCTGCTGCTCCCTCTTTTCTGTTCTTCCTGGTGTTTCTCTTCCTGTCTTTATTTCATAAAGGCTGAGTTTTCACTGTTATTGCTGCTTGAATGCAGCAGGGATGGAGCATTCCAGAGACTCTCACACCATCAGAGATGGCTGGGGAGGAAAGGGGGCCACCTGGGTTTTATCATGTGTTGGAGTCATATGGGCAGAAATAAAGCATCTCTGACCACAGGGACTTCAGCCATCATGGTCCTGTCCAGAATATGATTTATAAAGAGATCTTACACATATCAACAAAAGGATTAAATCTCAATTTAAAATGGGCAAGTGATAGAATCCACATTTCTAGAAATAAGGCAAATAGCTGAAGAGCAAATTAAGAGATCATCAACTTCATTAGTTATCAGGGAAACACAAATAAACGCACATGGGTTTACTTCAGAGGCACTAACATGGCTGTATGTTTTTAAAGGAAACGTTGTCCCCATGGACGTGTACACACTTGAAAGCTTCCATAGCGTTGGGGTTTAAGGAAAAGCTCAAGTGCTGCTGTGGTAATGATTTGGGCAGTTACATAAAATGTTAAATGCAGGACAACCCTATGACCCAGTAACTCCACCCCTAGGTATTGGCCCAGGAGAGCTGAAAAGAGGGGTCCAAACACAAATGTGCACAAATCTTCACAGCAGCTCTGTTCATGGGGGCCAAAAAGTGAACAACTCAAATGTTCATTGACTGAGGAATTGATAAACAGATGTGGCAAATTGATACAATTGGAAACAATTCACCTACAAAAATGAAGTTACTTACACATGCTACAAAATGAATGAACTTTGAAAATATTACGCCACACAAAAGAAGCACACACAAAAGGCCACATGTTACATAATCCCACTCATATAACATACCCAGAATAGGCATGTCCATAGATACAGAAAACACATTAGTGGTTTTCAGGGGCTTGGAGAGGGTGGGATGAGCAGTGACTGCTTGTAGGGGGTGGGGTTTCTTTCTCAGGTGATGAAAATGTTCTGTAACTACACAGTGGTGACAGCTGACAAACCTTGTGAAAATATGAAGTGCCACTAACCAGTATCAAATGGTTAAAATGGTGAAAATAATGTCATGTAAATTGTAGCATCATACAAAAAAAAAGCACATTAAACTTAATTTTTGTTTTACATTGATCATTTTAAGGTAAGAGAAACCACATTTTAAGGAAACACATAAAGCAAATAAAGGAAAAGAAAAAAACAAGAACAAGAGTTCCTGAGTATGACTTTTGCTGACCAGAGACAGGAAACACCAAGGACTGAAAGGAAACCCTGGGTGTCCTGTGCACCTGCTCCTCAGTGGAAATTCTCCATGTAGTGTGTTCTGGGTTCACTCAACCACCAAGTCCCCTCCTGTCTTCCTACAAAGAGGTTTGTGTCTGGGCTCACGGCGACTTCCCCTCACTGTGTCTCTCGCACAGTAATACACGGCCGTGTCCCCGACTATCAGGCTGCTCAATGTTAAATAAGCTTGGCTCTTGGAGGTGTCCCTGGTGATGCTGACTCGTGATTTAAGATCTGTATTATAGTTTGTGCTTCCATCACTCCATATCGCATCGACCCACTGCAGCCCCTTTCCTGGACGCTGGCGGATCCAGTGCATATCATAGCTGGTTAAAGAGAATCCAGATACAGAGCAGGTGAGGGACAGGGTCTGTGAGGGTTTCACCAGGCCAGGACCTGACTCCTGCAGCTGCACCTGGGACAGGACACCTGGGGACAAGAAGTATCACCGTCAGTCAAACACGCATGAAGCCACCACATTCCCAGGTTCTATTTCCTGAAATCCCTGGAACACTCACAGCCCCAGGACACCCATGCTCTGATGAAGGGCTCCTGGTGGGAGGAGACTGGGGCTGCTCAGGCCAGGGCTGGCCTTTCAGCCTGACACTGGCGTCTGCTTTGCATGAGGAGGCCTCTGAGGATATAAGTGTGGGAGCAGAGGGGACAGTCTCTGTCTGTCCTTGTCTGGGCAGAGCTTTTTACCTTGTGCTGCTGAGAGGAACTGAGGAGACAGAACCTCAGAGACTCTTCTGTGCATCACTGCCTGGTCTTCCTGTTTCCAGACAAATATGAAGAGAAGTGGAGATGGAAGGTGGAGGGTTTGACAGCACAGAACATGAAGAAACCTTTGAATTAAAGAGATTCTAGGTTCCAGGAGAAGTCCATGACCCTTTGATCCTCATGTGCTCCATTGACCATGTCTGTTGTTTGATGCTGTCTCTCAGCTGGTGGCCTCAGTCTCTCTGCGCACAAACCTGTTATGTGTGACTTCAAGTGAAACTGTTGGAATTTTGTAGACCCTTTTAGTTGATTCCTTCCAGAAGAGATAGAGTTTCCTATGAGACTCAGATGTGAGTGTGTGCCATTTTTGTGTGTAAGCATATACATACCCATGTATATATATATGCATGTATTTATTAAGAGAGAAAGAAAGTCCCCTGCTCCTTCCTGTTCCTGAGAGACAAGTCACTATGGCAAATGCATAGACAAGATGCACCCCCACCAAGTATATGACAAAATCATGTTGGCCTAGAACTCTTACTGTGGAAATTTCTAGAAATCTCAATCTTCCTCAATCCCATTTAGAAATCCTCTGCTCACACTCCTGCCCCGACACTTCCAACGTCAGCCTTGACTGTCACATCAGACTCAGTCTTGAGGTTCGTGATCTCGTCACTTGCTTCAGGTCACAGGTGACTCCTCGGTGGTGTTTTCTTAAGTGCAGCTCCTCCTGCAACTGCAGACCTGTGAGATGGACACTCTGTGCCCTGCCTCCCCTTTACCCAATGTACTGTGATGAGTCACTTCCAGGATGACCACTGTAGACCATCCCGTTCAAAGACTAACTCCAGGCACCTGGGAGTCACTGGATCACAGCAAATTCTGAACGTTGGTTGGGCACGACGTACCACTGTCTGGTGATGGTCCATTTCTTATTTCTTGGAATGACACTGCACGACTCACAGATTAATTATTTAGGATTCTAGTCCAACCCTGTTAGGAACATTTCCTTTCTCAATTTGAAATTGGCATTTTCAGTTGATTACTTCTTTTAGGCTTTTTTATTTAAAATAAGCTGGGGGCAGTTACAGGTTGTGTAATTGTATTAAAACATATGTAAAAAATGTTCCCCTGTGATAGTCCAGGACATGCAGTGAGTAATCTTAGCTATCCACACCAGAAACAATGACTTTGAAATGGAGAAGAGGTACTAATAAAAATCAAGGACTGTGCATTTTTGTAAAACAGCAGATTCCAAATAAGAAAATGCCACAGTCACTGAAGTAACTGTTTTCTCAGCGTCCAGGGTTTAGGGACATGTTTACTTAAATATAGGAAGGTGGAAGATGTCTACAGGCATAGTTCTGCTCAGTGAAAAGGAAAATGCAGACCCCTACCAAAAAAAAAAAAAAAAAAAAAAAAACCTTCTCACTCCCAGACTTGCTCTGCACCTGCCCATGGAGCTGGGCCCTGGGGGCAGACGGTCCTGAGTTTCCCACTCAACCAGTGCTGTGTCACCTTCCACAGCTCTTGCTGCTTTCCACAGACCAAAGTTGTAGAGATTTTCCTCTATGTTTTTTTTTTCTAATAGTTTCATAGTTTCAGGACTCAAATATACTTCTTATTCCATTTTGAGTTGCTTTTTGTATGAGGGTTCAATTTCATTATTCTCCATTTGAATACCCAATTTTCCCAACAAAATTTTTTGAAGAAACTGCTCTTTGCATTGCGGTTTCTTGGTTCTTTTGTTAAAAATCGGGTGAATGTAAATTTTTGGTTTTATTTCTGGGCTTTCTGTTCTATATGCTCTATGTATTTTTGTATGTCATCACTGAGCTGTTTCAATTATTTTAGATTTATAATATATTCTTAACCAATATTAAGTAGCATTTATCTCTGGGATGCAAGGATGGCTCAAAAGAAGCAAGTAAATAACTATGATAAATGCCTTTACAGAATGAAGGAGAAGAAAAACATATGATCATTTCAACAGAGATAGAAAAAGCATTTGATATATCTCCACCTATTTTATTAACAAAATATTCAACAAATTTGTTATAGCAATAATATCCTTCACTACATAAAATGTCGTATATGACAATTCCACAGCTAATAACAAGCTTAACATTGAAAGTTTATGTTTGTTATGTGTGAGCAGAACAAGACAATAACACCCTCTCTCACCACTTCCATTAAACATAAAACTGGAAGTTCTAGTCAGAGCATTGAGGTAATAAAAATAAATAAATGACATCCATTTATGAAAGAGAATAAAAATTGTTTTTGTTTCCTGATAACATGATCTATTATATAAAAACCCTAAAGACTCCATCTATGAACTGTGACAACTAATAAACATATTTAGTAATATTGCATGACACAAAATCAGCACACAGAAATCAGTAGTGCTTCTATGCACTAGCAATGAACTATCCAAAGATCAAATCTGTAAAATTATCACATTTAAAATAGAATCAGAAAAAAAATTCTTGGGAATATATGTAACAAAATTAGTTACAGATTTGTATATTGAAAACTAAAGCATTGATAAGATCATGGAAGTATTAATGGAAGAGAATTTTTCAAAACTGATGGCAGACATAAAAATGCAGATGAAGGAACTGCACAGAGCACCATCATGATAAATAAAAGCAACAGAAATGAAGTGCACACACACACACACGCACACACACATGCACACATGCACATTTACACAAACATGCACAAACATGCACACACGTGCACACACACACACACATGCACACACACCCATGACCAAGATATTAAATTTTATCACATTAAAACTGCAGAATATATCTAAAGTGGTTGTTTTAAGAAATGCTTACACATAAAAGAATAATCTTAAGCATTTCAGAGGACTTCTTGTCAGAATCAAAGCAAACAAACATTGAGAAGTTTTAAATATTTAAAGTGTTGGAAGCTGCAACCACCAACACCCACGATTCCTGATTCAGATAAATAATCCCTCAAAAGTTAAGGAGAACAACATCTCCTCATACTCTCCTTCCCCCAAGAATTGATGAATATTTGATATTCATATAATAGCACAGAAATTATAGCCAATGATAGACTGTAAATTTCAAAATAGCAAAGACAGTAAATTTTGAATGTCTCATGTTGGGAAAATATAGGAAGATTGTCAGGGCCCCTCAGATGCTCAGAATCTTGCCAAGCATTTGCTGTAAATATCCTCAGGTGTACATTTTTACTGCTTAATGCAATTGAATATGGGCACCCAGGTGTCCTGGGTTATGGACCTGAGTATAAAGGTCTAACAGCTCTGATCCACGGTGTTGCTTAGAACTCTCAAAGAAGCCACTAGGACGGCTGCTCCCAGCTCTGAATAAAGCCTGTTAACCTTTTACCCACTGCTCCAAGGACCTTTTTCTTATTACCTAGCTCATAGACCTGTGTGTGGAGGGATTGTGACCCAGTCTGTGAGCCCTAGCCCTACCTATACAATTGGCATAGTCAGCAGGGTTTGGGGGCAGGTACAGGAGCCTCTTGGGAGAAGAAGGTAATGTGGCTCCTCCTGAATATTCTGTACCCTCTGGCCACTTTCCCATCACCTGGTATCTGGTTGCTGCTCACAATACTGCAAGTCAGCATAGACCAGGCACTCCATGAAGCAGGGCATCCCCGGAGAACCCCTTGGGAGGAAGAGGAAATGTGGCTGTCCTTGAGTATGTGGTGCCCAATGGTCACTTTTCTGCTGACCAGAGCCTGGCTACTACTCAGTGTGTTTCAAACTGATCGAAATTTGAAGAAGAAAGCAGAGTTGTTGGAAGCATGAATAATTGTCCTGGAGGATGACACGCAGTGGGTGGCCACCCCTGCTTCTCACACCAGGGCTAACGACAAACCCAGTGTTGAGTTGGGGGAGACTGTGAATCTCCAGGCATGACCTGTTGTGCACCAGAAAGTGAAGTGTAAGCACCCTATAGGACCAGGCAGCCACTTGGCACACAATCCACAGGTATCCCAGTTCACTACCTATTTCCCTTATTCCCATGTTGAATTATTTGACTTACAGAGACAGTTTTGGCAGAAACAGGGGAGCTCCTGGCTGCTTGGGTGCTGAGGTTATGAGACCCAGGGGTGGATGGTGTGATGTGCTCTCGTAAGAAGATGGAAAGATTGGAGCCAATCCCGTGGCTCACTCAGGAGAGTGTGGTGCTGGGAACACAGCGGCGCTCCCGCCACGGGTTCGGATCCTATATAGCGATGGCTGGTGCACTCACTGGCTGAGTGCAGGGCAGGTAACACCAAGCCAAGGGTTGTGATCCCCTTACCGGACACACACACACACAAAAAAAGAGGATGGAATGTTTGACCTGTATTACCAGCCACCCTTCCCTGAGGCAGCAGCTACAGAATAGCTGTAGACATGCACAAGGGCCAGGTAATCACTCCTTAATGGAACGGGTGAGTGCAGCTACCTGAACCATGTGAGGGAATACTAGAGAACTCCCCAAGATTGTGAGTAAATATCTAACACATTCTGAGTTGATTCAAGTAATTCAGGGGCTGGGGATGCAGCAGTCTGTGTTTAATATAAACATCCCTGGCCCAGACAATGAAAGTTTTACAGGCAGCATGAGAGACATAGTGCTGCAGAATCACCCATCCACATCATTTGGGCAACTGATGGCCATACTGTCCCCGTACATTGGTCCTCCTATACATGTGGTAATGACCATGATACACAGCGTGGGTGAAGTAGAGAAAAAAAGACAAGAAAAAAGGTCTGAAAGTTGGCTAAGATCAACCCCCCAAGAAATGCTTGGGATTATATCCTGAGGGGACAAAGCAAGACTAGCCATAAGCGGATGGGCTTGACTTGCTTGCAGCAGGGGTTGATTCCAAGGAAATTGACTGGCAGCCAAATACAGTCCTGTTGGCTTTGTGGCAAGAATTGTGCCCTGAACAGCATTTCACTAAATGAAACAGGTGGCAAAATACACTTGGTGGATTTAAAGGATTTTTTGATTGCTCCTGAGGAGGCAGATGAAATGTTTCATTTTGATTAGGGAACAGGCAAAGCTATTTATCTTTTGGGGCAGGTGAGTACCAGAGGCCTCATGTTGAATTGGTGCTATATTGGTCAAGGTCTAATGTGCAGCATGTTTTGGCATTGGTGGATACAGGCACAGAATTTAGCCTGATATATGGCAATCCAGATAAGTTTCCAGGGGCCACAGTTCATATAGATGGATATGGAGGACATATTATTGAAGCCAAAGCCGTGTCACTGCCATTGAGCATAGGACAATTTCCCCTATGTGTGTATACTGTATATGTATCCCCAGTAGCTGAATACATCTTGGGTATAGATGTACTTTATGGTTTGCACCTGCAAACAACAGTTGGAGAGTTTCAGCTATGAATATGGACAGTAAAGCCTGTGTTATGGGGATATGCTATGTATGATCCACAGGTGTTACCCAAGCCAAGACATGTAGTTAATGTAAAGCAAGGATGACATGCAGAGAGAGGTGCCACCATATTGGAGTTAGAGAAAGTTGGCATTATTCATCTGACTAAAAGCCCATTTAATGCTCCAGTATGGTAAGTGAACAAACCTAATTGTATGTGGAGAATGACTGTAGACTATCAAGAACTAAGCAAAGTAGTGCCTCCTTTGCATGCAGCCATGCTTTTGGTTCATGACTTGATGGGTAAGCTGACAACTCAGCTGGGAACTTATCATGTATCGGACCTTGCAAATGCTTTCTTCTCTATTCCAATCTCAGCTGATAGCCAAGATCAGTTCACCTTTACCTGGAAAGGGATACGGTGGACCTTTCAAGTACTGCCCCAAGGTTATCTGCATAGCCCAACTGTCTGTCATGGTTTAGTGGCTGGGGAACTAGCCAAGAGGACAAGGCCCAGCACAGTTACAATGTTTCATTACATTGATGATGTGTTGTTAACCTCTGATTCTCTAGCAAATTTAACTCAGAAAGCTCCAATGCTGCTAAGCCATTTGGAACAATGTGGGTGGGCCATGAACACAGCCAAAGTGCAAAGACCTGGACTGTCAGTCAAATTCTTAGGAGTGGTCTGGTTGGGTAAAAGGAGGGTCATCCCAGAAGCTATTGTAGACAAGATACAGACATACCCTCGACCCACAACTGTAGCTCAGCTACAGAAATATTTGGGGATTCTGTGGTATTGGAGAGCTTTTGTACCCCATACAGCTCAAATGGCATGCCCAATGTATGCATTAATAAAGGACCCCCCTGGGATTGGACTGAGGAAGTAGAACCGGCTTTTAGGCTACAAAGAGGGCAATACAGTGAGTACAGGCTTTACAAGTGGCTGATCCCAATAAGCCTTTTGAATTAGATGTACATAAAACCCAGGAGGGGTTAGGATGGGGTTTGTGGCAGAGACAAGACCGATTCCAAACACCTGCATGATTCTGGTCTCAGCTCAGGAAGGATGCTGAAGTATGCTATTCTCTGATAGAAAAACAGCTACAGCTAGCAGCTGTATATACTGCCTTGATGGACACTGAAGCTATCACAGGAACTGCCAAAGTCCTAGTAAGGACAGCATATCTCACACTAGGTTGGCTGCGCATGTGGGCAACCAGCCCTAAAAACAGGTGTAGCTCAGACTCCCACTGTGTCTGAATGGGGAGCATATATAGAACAAAGGAACACTGTGTCAACGAGTCCTCTGTCCAAAGAACTGCAAGTTGTGCTAGGCGTGGTTGTGGAGGAAACTTTGCCATAATTGTTACCCATGGAGGTGGAGGCCACACCTTTCCATGAGGAACAGGGACCTATCACAGAACAAGCTTGGTATACAGATGGCTCTATCATGGGACCTTCAGCATCATGGGCAGCTGTTGCTGTCCAGCCCTTAACAGATACTATGTGGTATGAAAATGGCACAGGGCAAAGCAGTCAATGGGCAGAATTGAGATCTGTTTGGATGGTGATAAAAAATGAGCCTGGGCCATTAACCATCTCTACTGACAGCTGGGCTGTGTACAAAGCTTTAACTTTTTGGATTTCTACTTAGAAGTATCAACAGTGGATGGTAGGCCACTGACCCCCGTGGGGACAAGCCATGTGGCAAGAGTTATGAGAACTGGGCAAAGATGGCTAGAGAGAGCCCCAGCTGCAGAGGTAGCCCAGTGATTACATTGACGAATGAAGCATGCTGGCAGCAAATCCATGTGGATGGAGTCTCAAAAATGGGCCTTACCTGCAGACTTGGAAGATGTAGTGAATTTCTGTTGTGCTTTTTCAGAATGTGCTCAATAGAGTCCACATCCCCAGCTGGTGCCCCATACAGACGGGCAAATAACTTGAGGAAGGGTGCCCCTGGATTGATGGCAAGTGGACTTTGTCAGACCACTGCTAAGGTCGAAGAATTTCAGATACATCTTCACTGCTGTTTATACAGCTACTGGTCTTCTCTTTGTTTATCCTTGTAAGGCCTCAGACAGTGTAAACACCATTAAGGCATTGAATAGCCTTGAGGCCCTGTATGACCTTCCTGTAGTCACACAGTGTGACAGTGAACCCACTTTACTGGACATGAGGTTCAGAGGTGGGCTTCCCTGTTGTTTATTCAGTGGAAGTTGCATGTGCCATATCATCCCCAGGCAGCAGGGATGATTGAGGAATACAATGGTCTCCTAAAACAGGAGCTAAGGCTATCTGCCCAACCCCCGTCCCTGAAGGGGTGGACACGGCGGTTATGGCCAACAGTCAGGATTCTAAATAAGAGACCCTGCAAGCGCGGGCCCTCTCCAGTGGAAGATCTGTTGCATGGGGCTGCAGCACATAAACAAGGGCAAATCACTACTAGAGATGCGCTTTTGGCAAGAATGGAAATATTCTCTTACCAGCCCCAACCTGTTTACTACTAGAACAGACAGTACGATGGGAATGGCCTTGGAGAATAGAAGCCCCCCATATATGCTGGGTAGGCCTAATAGGACCTAAGGGAAAAGGATTAGTAGACGATTTGGAAATTTCACCTTGGATGATAAGTACCTGGAGTAATCCAGTAAAGGTAACATGGCCTGGAACAGATGAGCGCTCTATTCCTAAGGGCACGTTTATATTGTCATTATGGCCAAGTATGAGTTCCCCTGTAGTGTTACATGTAGAACCTACAGATCCAACAGTGTTAGCAGATAATGTATGCTATCATAAACAAGATGCTTATTCATGCAACCATCTTTCCCAGGATGGCAATCTGGCATGTGTCTTACCAGAGATGCAAGAGTTCTCCCTATTGGTACCAATAACCCTTCTGTCTTTTCACCCATAGTGTTCTGGTTGTGGGCACCAGAGTTGACTGGGTACATCATACGTTCGTGTGACCAATGTGTCTGCTTATTGAATATGCACTGAAGTTCACACCAGTGATGACTACTAACTGGGCATGTGTGGGTAATTGTTGAAAGGACAGAACTATGGTACAAGTCTAAGGCATATTGGACAGACAATAGGTTATATGAATATAAGGGTCATTTGTCCTAGCTAAGGGAACATTCCAGAAGATTCTGAACCATGGATTATATGGTAAGGGACCCTGAAGCAGTGGATTATTGGGAAAATATAAGAAAATGGTCAGGGCCCCTCAGATGTTCAAAATCTTGCCGAGCATTTGCTGTAAATACCCTCAGGTGTTCCTTTTTACTACTTTTTTATTTATTTATTTATTTTTTATTTTTATTTTGTCAATATACAATGTAGTTAGTTATTGTGTCCCATCACCAAAACCTCCCTCCCTCCTCCCTCTCCCCCCTCCCACCCAGATGTGTCCCCTCCATTTTCTCGTTGTAAGAGCTTCAAAAAAAAAAGAAAAAGAAAAAAGTTGAGGTTGTCAATGTAATTGCATCTGGGCACCCAGGGTCTTGGGTTATGGACCTGAGTATAAAGGACTAACAGGTCTGATCTACAGTGCTTCTCAGAACTCTCAGAGAAGCCGCTAGGATGCCTGTTCCTAGCTCTGAATAAAGCCTATTAATCTTTTACCCATGGCTCCAAGGACCTTTTTCCTACTACCCAGCTGGTACACCTGTGTGTGGAGGGTTTGTGACTCAGTCTGTGCAACAGACTTGAGTAGTCTGTGAGCCCTAGCCCTAGCTCTACAGATGGCGATATCAGGGAAATGTGTGTGAGGGATAATTTGGGGACATCAGAGAGTGGGCAGGGATTAGGACTTTGTCTATCTGGTTTTCATTATCTATGTGGACTATTCCCAAGGAAGCTGAGAGATACATCTTAGGACAGTTCCCAAGCCTACTTTGACAGATGCAGACCAAAAATTCAGCCTAGCAGGTCTCTGGTGGGATTGATCACTGTGCTTGTCACCCTGAATTGTGTACATGGAAACATGAGAGCTGTGTCTGGCCCTCAAGCAACTGCTTCTCTATCTGGGACACTGAAGGATGGACAGAGAGTGGGACAAATCCTGAACATCAGTGTCCATGGTGTGGATGAGGATCCAGAGGCTTTACTATCCCAGGGAGGACAGAGACCCTGTGGGCTGAGGTCATGGAGGGTGATTATAACAATGATGGGATGTGGGCTTGGCTGAGAAAAAAGGCCCATTTCTGGACAGTTTGCATCTGGACTTAGGTAAACTTTAGGGAAAAATATTCTTGATCCAAGGAACATAAGAATCCTTACAATGATTTCTGTGTCAGGAAAGAGAACAGGTCATGTTAAAACCTGAGGGGGAAAAATGTCCCCAGTGAATGGAAACATCTTATCTACAAATGAGGAAAGTTACTTCACTCTGTGTTGCTTGAGTGAGAACATGAGAAATTAGAGTCACAAAGAACAAAGCAGGAAATGACCCTGTGGGCATCTGGGAGTCAGCAGAGCAGAGGAAACCTCAGATCCCAAGAGGAGCCCCCCATCCCCTCTCTGCACCTGCTCCATGGGGCACAGGAGCTGGGTGGGCCTTGAGCGCCCCCTGCAGCCCAGATGCCTCCTGTATCCTGCAGGGAGGTTTGTGTCTGGGCTCACACTAACTTCCTGTCACTGTGTCTCTAGCACAGTAATACACGCCTGTGTCCTCGTCGGTCACAGAGCTCAGCTGCAGGGAGAACTGATTCTTGGACGTGTCTCTGGTGACGGAGATGCGGCTCTTGATCAACGGGTTATAATATGTGCTTCCACCATAACTGATGCGTCCCATCCACTCGAGCTCCTTCCCTGAGAGTGGTGGATCCAGCTCCAGTAGGAATTACTGGTTGTGATGGAGTCACCAGAGACGATGCAGGTGAGGGAGAGGGTCTGCGAGGGCTTCACCAGTCCTGGGCCCGACTCCTGCAGCTGCACCTCAGACAGGACACCTGGTGACAAGGAGAATCAATCACTGTCAGTCATGTGCAGTCATGACCATCCCACAGACCTGTGCCTGACATCTGACAAACTCACATTTGGAAGTTGTCACCAGGTAAAGGAGAAGACCCCACAGTCTCATCTTCAGTTAGATCTCAACTCTGCCTTTCACAGAGACCTGAGCCCTGTCTGAGGACAGACCTGTGAGCTTCCATCACCCAAGCATCCACATTTACACTAGAGCTTGAAGGAAAATTTGCATGTTGGGAGCTGTGTTCTTATAAGTGGTTATAAACTTAGGTGAGAAACTTTCTAATTTTTTAAGTGCCTGTATAGTTTCGTTTTTCTTAAAATTATTTAAAATGCAATTATGGAATAGGAGAGAACCTGGTGAGTTTGAAATAACCGAAATGTGTCCCTAGCTTTCTGAGCCCAGATCTACCTTCCTTCAACTCCCATCTTCTGGGTTGTCTTGGTGCAGCCCAACTCTGCGCCATAAACCCAGGCTCTGGCTCTTGCTTCCCAGCACTGATCCCAGCAGAACCCCTGCTTTCTTTCCCTGTACCCTGTCCTGTCATGTGGTTCTCATCACACCTGAGAGCTTTTTACATTGTTACATTGTTGCTGTTCTATGAGTTTCAAGCCTACCTTGAGCTCTGTCCACCCTCTGATACAAGACACAGCACATGGGAACCCACAGGGACTCTTCAAAAAATGATGCCTTGTGCGTTACTCAGGAAACTGATTCTAAGTATTTCGGAAAGAGCAAAAGACTATTAAATGCCCCTGTCACAGAGTAAGTCCTGTGCATTTGTAGTGTAAATTTTTCCTATCTACATTCAGTTCTCATCCAAATTTTATGGATGTTAATCCTTCATTTAAACCTCTAATTTCATCAGTTATCCCTGATTTTTAAAGAAATCCTTAAAGCTACTCAATTATAATGGTAAGCATTCAAGCAGTAAAACCATCCAGAGCATATTTTTTTTTTCTTTTTTTTTCTTTTTTTTTTTTTTTTTTTGTGACCAGTAAGGGATCGCAACCCTTGGCTTGGTGTCGTCCACACTGCGTTCAGCTAGTGAGCGCACTGGCCATCCCTATATAGGATACAAACCTGCGTTCAGAGCGCTGCACTCTCCTGATTGAGCCACAGGGTTGGCCCAGAGCATAAAACTTTTAAAAACAAACTTCCACTTCACGCTCAAGAGCTGGGGTCCATGACAGCCCCTCCATGACTGCGGTCACTGCCCTCTGTACCACTGCCCAGCACAAAGAAAGAGGCCAGGGGCTGGGCTGGATGCTGGGCTGAGTCTGCCCCTGGGAGCTCCCTCGCAGTCCCAAGAGCAGGTCCATGTCATGCAGGGACAGCCCTTCATGTCACATTAAACAGAAGAGGAGAGAATGAGGAATTTCAGATGGACTATTTTTTATTTGATATGAAGACATTGAACGTGGGCTCTACTCTATAAACACTGTAAGTGCACAAAACTGTATTGGTAATGGGGGGCACCCAGTGTTGTACCACAAATCTACACAACTTCTTCATCCTGTGCAACTGAATGTGATGCCTGCTGAACTTTAATTTAATGAGCCAGGCTGTGAGTGTGTGTGTGGCATCTGTGCACATTCATTTTGGCATAATTAATCATATGCTCTAAATGACATCAAAATATCAAAAATGTATGTTATGTGTTGTCTTCAGATTGAAAGAGAATGGTGGGGAGTGCACTGGAGTCTAACACACTAAGCATGTGTCACCTCTGTCTGCCTGTCTCTCTGTTTTTCTCTCTCTCTCTCTCTCTGACTCTTGCTGTTTCTCTCTCTACACAAATGCAGACACAGAGACACACACACACACACACACACACACACACTCTCTCTCTCTCTCTCTCTCCACTGGTCTTTATTGAAAATCTACCTGGAGCAATGCCTCTGATCGATGCTGAGCAACTCCTTGTAAAAGACAAAAATGTGATCTTTGCAGTCTTCTTATGAATGTTCTTCAAGAAGTCACAGTGTACAGGAAGAATCTCCCGATGTACAAAGTGAGCAGGACCACACTGTGTTGTGGGGATTTAGTGCATCGCACACTGTTTCTTGTATTATAATTATCCTGCTAGACTGATGTATATTCTGGATGCAAACTCACAATAGGATTGTTGTGTTTTGTGGATGGATCTATTGTAAAAAACTATTTTCAGAAAAACAATATTGAAAAACCACTAATCAGGAGTGTCATACCACTTAATAGAGAAAATATATTCATAGAACAGAAATTGTCTCAAAATGTCAGAAATGTTAGAAAAAATACTAGCAGACAAAATTTTAAATGTGTTTAAATAAATGAAACAGGATTAAGAACAATGATTATACCAGCAATAATAATAATACTTAGTAGTATTTATATATCTAATGAATCAATAAGCAAATGTAAATAAAAAATATACGATTACAATAAAATACAAAAAAAAGAGTAGCATTGGAAACCAGCAGAAGCAGGGAATGAGATGATTTTATGTCTTGGTTTTAGAAGCATTAAAGGAATGAAAGTTCGTAGCATCATGGGACTAAATTCCGGTTTCTAGTTTGTCTCCTTTGAAACACCAATGAGCATGAGGGGGAGAGAGAAAAGGGAAAAGTGAGAAGAGATCCAAGAATAGACCCATAAGCCAAAGAAGAAATGCGGGGAACAGGGGTCAAGAATGATCTTACAGGGCAAATTCTAATGCAGCAAACCACGCCAAGATGTGCCTGTGATCGTGTGAGGTTTAAATAGAATGAAGGGTGAAAGGAAAAGGCAAAATGGGAGCTTTCATTACAAAAGTGCAGTTTTTAGCAATATTTGCCTTGCATGGTTGTAAGTATTTGAATGTAAGATAGTTAGGAACACATTACCAGAAATCAACAATAAAAATACCTGCCAGAGCAATGATGAAATAAAAACATAGACTTTTCAAAGCTTTACTGAAGTTCAATTATGCCTAAAGACAATAATCTAAACTGCAAGGCTGTGGTACTTGGTCACAAATCAATCACCGTGCTGTACCTTGCTCAGCGTCTTCCTGTCAGACTTTCTAACATCGGATATTCCTATCCCAGCCTCCATCAGGTCTGTTCCAAATGTTCAGGCTCAGAGATATTTATTGGTGGACTCTGATCACAGGGGGCACCAGGAATGGTGGTTTTGACAGACTATTCGGCCCTTTCCCTGACGCTGTCTGACTCCAGCCACCCATTGGCTCATCCACCTCAGTGCTCTGAAGCTCGTGGGGCCTTCTGCACATCCTCTGACATACGATGTGTCAGTTGTGGGATGTGTCCAGGGGTCAGCAGCTGCCCTGTCCTCACAGATAATCTGTGTTCTCAGGAAAGCTACTTTATGGCTGCTGCTGATTCAAGTTAATATTACTTAAATGTTTCTATTAATCAGCTGTACAAAATATAGACAAATTGCTTACTATCTTAAATCAGCAGTTGTGGTGAAACTTTACAAAGACAGCCGAGGTTGTTTTTCACCATATGTACCCAGTCAACAAGAAAACCCTGGGGATTCTCTAAAGGTGGGACATGGCTGGTAAACAAGCCTCAAGGACTCCTTGGACATCTCCAGGTAGATTTTCATCAGCTTCCATTCTTCAGAAGACGTAAATATGTTTTATTTATTGTCTGCCTATTTTGATAATGTTCTCAAATCATTCTTTGGCAAAAATGTTACTCTATCAGTTGATAAAAAGCTGATTTATTTTGTGTTTCCACCTGACATATGACAACATTTATATAAAGTGAGCTTGTCCAAATTCTAAACACAAGAGCACACACACATATACACATAGAAAGTATGTTTTGGGAGTGGTACATGTCAAATGGATACTTTGCAAAAAAACTGGTGATGACATTCTTCACAGAAATGTAAAAAAAAAAATACTATCTTAAGAGTCATATGGAAAAACAAAAGACACTGAATAGTCAAAGCAATCCATAGCAATAAAAAATATAAAATAAAATAAAGCTGGAAGCATCATACTATCATATAAACACACAAACATGGAACAACAGAACAGAACAGAGAACCCAGAAATCAATCCACATACTTAAAGTCAACTGACCTTTCAAAAAGGCACTAAGAACATACATTGGGGAAATTCCAGTCTCCTAAAAAATAGTTCTGTGAAAATTGGACATCCATGTGCAGAAGAATCAAACTAGATCTGCACCTCTCACCATATACCTAAATCAACTCAAAATGGATTAGACACTTAAATATACTACCCCGAAGTATAAAACTACTAAAAGAGAACATAGGGAAACACATAAGGATGTTGTACTTGGCAAATATTTAATGACAAACTTTTATGACGTCTAGACTTAACAAATTTTTGGCTTAACACTGTGTTTGGCAAAGGATTAAATGTATATTGACTTAAAATATTTTCAACATACAATGGGTTTATTGAGACACGACTCCATGATAAGTTGAGGAATAACTGTACAGATGAAACTCAGTTATGACAAGGCAAATTTTAGTGAAGATGTATGTAATGACTTTGGGGTAATTAACACAAACTATGTCAATGTAGTTAATGTGGACATTGACATCAGTCTCTAGTGATCTCATATGACAAACAGGACCAACTTTATTGGTGCATTTTTATTGTTCCCATTAGGGACTTCTGTCCATGTGGACACGTGACATAGTTCCACTCATGGAGGCAGGAGAGATGGTCTGCTGGGGCTTTCCTGATTCTTCAGGAGGGCATTTCAGAAGAATCATCTCCTTTCTTGCATAAAAGAAGGTATCTTCATATCTCTGTGTGACTCTTTGGAAAGTCATTCATGTCCACAAATCATAAATGTGAACTGTAACATGAAGCTAAAATGCCAGGTGAATTAGTGTCCAAATCTAGGAAAGTCAATAACTTGGATTCAAGGGCTGTTGAAATACCCAAGCCTGGATCCATTCACATCTGGGCGTCTTGTTTCAATAGTTTGTGATTTGTGTCATTGTTTAGTCCGTTCCAGTCACCT
This sequence comes from Galeopterus variegatus, assembly GCF_000696425.1. Classification (NCBI taxonomy): domain Eukaryota; kingdom Metazoa; phylum Chordata; class Mammalia; order Dermoptera; family Cynocephalidae; genus Galeopterus; species Galeopterus variegatus. The sequence goes on from NW_007735618.1 coordinate 65,245, forward strand.
CTCTTTGCTTTCTGCTTAAATAGCAACACAAAATAATCAACAATGAGATATAAAATAACTAATTTGAAAAATAACCTAACATCAAAATTTGTTAGTTGTACATACTAACACATGCAGACGATGTGAATAAATGCTGATTGTACTCAAAATAGTTTTATCTTAAATAAGGAAATGCTGTGCATTTCTTAGATTTATTAGAGACTCACATTGACAACCTTGAAACAATATGTGTTAATGACTCATACCTTTAAATACAACTGTGTGTTATTAAGCAGGAATTTCTCTTATGTTGTTAGTTTTCCATTAGAGATAATCCTCTGCCTTACATAAAAAACCTAAGGAGAGGAATTTTTGCACTTATTTGAGCTCATCAATTAGTCCAAAACAGAAATAAGGACACATTATTTTGTTGTACTGCAGGTCTTAGGGACACATTGCAAACAAAGAGGTTTCTCACGTCTTCTGGAAACACCATTACAATAGACAAGTTTTGAAACTTTTAGAACCACACCTACATCCCAGATACTTGTCTACCTGGACGCTCTCAGGACACAGACACACCTGTATTTACCAGATGTGTTTATCAGTCGAACTCAGTAGAACTCAGGATTTGCACATTCGTGAGGTAGAATATCTTAAAGTTCAATTAATACCTCAGACTCAGAGGAGATCAGTGACATATGGGCCATGCAGCAGTGAGATGATGAGGGCCCACGTCCTAATCCACCTTGAGGACATGCGTCTCCTGTCACACCCTGAACTCTGGGCAGGCAGAGCCCCTCGCTCTGAGGAACAAGCCCCCACAGGTCACGCTCCTCACTGTGACCCACATTTGAATGGCACGGAGATAACTTGGATCACTTGTGAGCCCATCAGGGTCTCTTTTGCTGAGCAGTTGCCTTGACCCTGTTCTGGTCCCACCAGGCACCATAGGAGCACATTGAAAGCTCTGAGAGAGTGACCACTGGCCTTTCCACATGAGTGTCCAGCAGGGGCCATGAGTATCTGTGAGATCTCCTGGGCACCCCTGAGCTCGTTTCCCCTGCACCTGTCTGGTGACCTGGGCTCCCAGGCTGATCGATAGAAAGACTCTGTGTTCTCAGACTCCCCCTAATATGTGTAATCCACGGCTGTGTTTCTGATCATATTAACAGTAGAAGTTGAATGGGGCTCTTCATAAGCTAAGACCTTCCAAAATATTTAGTCATAATTGCATTTTGAATAAATTTGAGTCTTATCCACAAATTCACATCATAGAATTCACACAGAATTTACATAGTTTCCATTCATGCACTTTGCTCCACAAATTACTAATTTATTTATGATCCACTCAGGTTCATTCATCTACTGCTATCTCTGAATCACCACTTTCCTGTCAAACATCCAGGCCAGGTTACACTACCAAGACCTGAAATCTGAATTTCCTATTCCTGGGATCAGTGTGTCACCCCAAATTCAACACCATTTGGATTAATGAAGGCATCCATGTATTCCATTTTTTTTTTACTATTAAGATACCTACAAGAACTAAAAATCTGTTCTAAATGTGGCTGTCCTTGTACTATTGTGTGAGGTACATGCTCCCAATACAGTAAAATATTTATTGGAACATCAGCACTGCTGTAAATATTTGCATTTATATCACTATTTTTGAAAGATGAAGTTCCAGGCTTGGAGAGGAAGCTCCTCTACAGCCACCTCTGCACCTGCTGAAGCCTTTGCTGGGCAGGTCCTGAGCACCCCCTGCAGTGCAGCCCTTGCCCTGCAGTGGAGGCTCCTGTCTGAGCTTACAGTGTGTTCTTGTCACAGCACCTGTACTGCATTTCTGAAGGTCTGTGCCCCAGCTTCAGGGTGTTCTTTCAGTGACACCATATACTTTTCTCAACATTTCTTGAGATAGTGATTTGGCTTCACTAAACACAAAGTGTTCTGCAGGGAATCTCCAAGCATGTATTTTATAAAACTACCAGGGAGTCTCTTCCCTGGAGCTCTCAGGTGCAGTGACACAGTCGACACTTATGGTGAGTACAGGAACTCTCAGGGGCTTTGGGAGAGTCTCTTGTCATCTTCAGCCTCATCCAACTGAAGGACACAGCAGAATGAAGGGTCTCAAAGCCCACTCCACATCTTTTAACCCCAAAACACCCACCCACCCACCCTCGCACACACACATGCAAACAAACACACCCACACATACACACAAACACACAAACATGCACTCACAACGGGACTAGTATTAACAGTAATGGGCAGTAAATTTGTCCTTCTTTCCTGTATCTTGCATATAGGTAGTGCCTATACACTGACCCTAGGCCTGGGTTTGTGACTTGCTTTGTCAAACTGAAAAAAAGCAAACACAATGCTGGTGTAGACTTGGGAATGGGATGTGTGGCAGGATTGTCTGTTCCCCTATTACCCAGGAACACATTAGATGCCTGTGAGAGGGATCCAGGGTCTCCATGAGGAGGGTCAGACATGCAAGTCCATGCCCAGTCAGTTCAACCACAGCGAGCACCCAGATGTGTGGGGATGGTCTCACTGGACCTGCAGGCCAGCCTGTCCACATTCTCAGAGGGCACAGCCAGGATAGAGCCATGGAAGGCCCTGGACAGGGAGTCTCCCCAGCAACAGAAGCAGGTACTGATCTAGGAACAGAGGACCCTGGTTGGAATCCCTATGGACCAGTGTCTTGCACGGGCCTCCACTTTTCCGATTCTGGAGTGAAGGTGTCCCCATTAGGAATCCTGTTTCTGTCTTACCTGTGCAGGTGGGCTCCACCTGGTGACTGACTTGTGTTTTTGGTTCTCAAGTCTCAAGAGCACAAGAGCTACATCTTACAAGCCACAGTGGAGGAGACACATCCACTCGCTGTGCTGGTTAATACAGCTCCAGACCTCATCTTTTTGCTGCATGAGGAAGGGCTTTGTGCGACTCTCCGGGGTGAGCATGAGCTGCACGTGGCCTGAGGAGGACTCAGTGATTATTGACTCAGTCAATAACACCACATGTCCTCAGCCCCAGTGCAGGGCCTTTTGAAATAATGCTTCTCAGTGCCTCCACCAAGAGCTAGGTTCTGTGTCTCCTCCTCACACCCAGGCTGGGCCCTGGGACCCACTTCCACTGAAGGTGGAGGCCTGGAAAGTGTGGTCCCTCTGGGTTGTGGCTGCTGCTGCTCAGGACACTGTAGACCTCATAAGTGGTGTGAGCCTGGGGATGGCTGAGGAAAAACAAATAGCAGAGTTGACTCCCTGACCACTTTGGGGTTACTGGATGTCCACTTAATTATGAAATATTGCTACATCTCCATGAAATGACCTTTTAAAATAGCAATGAAGGAGGTGAGCCAAGGGGACGTGTGAAGTGTGAGTGACGCCTCCCGCCTCATTGGACTTGGAAGGAGGCACAGGACCTGTGGTCCACCACACTGAGATGAGACAAGGAAATGAATGGGGTGTGAATGACCCATCCCCCTCCTCGGTCCCAGAGGGAAGCTCCAGGAGCCCTGGTCTGTCCCACCAATGTGAGCTGAGGAGAACCACTAGGGGCTCATTCTATGGCCACAGATTCTGGAACAGGACCCTAGGTGGTGTAATAGCCACCAACACACCCACTATCAAGCAAAGACAATTCACCACCACAGTAGTAGCCAGGTCTACTCTACAGGTAACCGACTGCTCATCTGACTACACTGATATAACAGGAGTCACCAGTAAAGCCTGCAAATTGAGGAAGAAATCTTTATCCTCATAGCCAACCTCAGTGTAATAGAAGAAGCAAATCCTCAACCTAATGACCAAATGTCAGTGAAAAAAATAATAGAACTACAAGTAATCAAGAAGATATGACACCACCAAAGGATTATACTAATGCTCAAATTTCAGACTCAATGGAACTGGGAATCCTTGAAATGTCTGAAAAAGAATTCTGAGCAATGATCTTAAGAAAACCCAAAGAAATAATAAAGACTTATGTAGAGAATACGATAAATCAAAAATAAATATATCCATAATATGAAGGAGGAAATTTACAGAGATTAATATCTTTAAAAAGAGTGTTGCAGAACTGCTAGAAATGAAAGATTCACTCGGAGACATAAAAACCCACAATGAGCTATAGCAGCAGGCTAGAGCAAGCAGAAGAAATTATTTCAGACCTTGAAAATGGTCCTCTTGTAATATCCCAGGCAGACAAAAAAAGAAAAAGAAATAAAAATAATAAGGAAAATGAAACAGAGATAGTAGACAACATCACACACCCTAACATCTGAATTGTGAGTATTCCAGAAGGGGAGGAGAAAGGAAAAGCTATTGAAAACCTGCACAAGGAAATAGTAACAAAAACCTTCCCAGGTGTAGAGTGAGATACAGGAAGCTCAAAGGTCCCCAAAAAGATACAATCCAATAAGATCTTCCCCAAGACACAATATAGTTAAATTTGCAAACCTCAAAGACAATTAGAGAATTCTAAAAGCAACAGAGAAAAGAAATAAGTCACCTAAAGGGGAGCCACATCAGACTAATAGCAGATTTCTCAACCAAAACCATACATGCCAGAAGAAAGTGGAATAGTATGCTCAAAATACGAAAAGAATCCAAAAAGCACAGGCATATAAAGGTAAAATAAGTAAATGGAATTATATCAATATACATCTGACAAAGGATTAATATCCAGAATATGCAAGGAACTCAAACAACTTTACAGAAAAAAAAAAATAGCCCAATTAAAAAATGGGCAAAGGAGCTGAATAGTCATTTCTCAAAGGAAGATATATGAATGGCCACCAGACACATGGAAAAATGCTCAACCTCACTCAGCATCCAGGAAATGAGAATCAAAACCACTTTGGGATACCATTTCACTCCAGTTAGGATGGCTAACATCCAAACGACTGAGAATGATAAGTGCTGGAGAGGTTGTCGAGAAAAAAAGAACTTCATTCACAGTTGGTGAGGCAGCAAAATGGTGCAGCCTTTATAGAAAATAATATGGAGGTTCCTCAAACAATTACAGGTAGATCTGCCAGAAGACCCAGCTCTTCCACTGCTGGGAATATACCTAGAGGAATCGAAATCATCGTGACAAAAGGATGCCTGTACTCCATGGTTTATTGAAGCTCTATTTACAATAGTCAAGAGCTGGAACCAGCCCAAATGTCTATCATCTGATGAGTGGATAAAGAAACTGTGGTACATGTACACAATGGAATACTACTCTGCTAAAAAAAGAATGAAATACTAACATTCAAAACAACATAGATGGGCTTAGGGAAAATTATGTTAAGTGAAACAAGTCAGGCACAGAAAGAGAAATATCACATGTTCTCACTTATTTGTGGGAGCTAAAAATAAATAAATAAATAAACTCACTAACAAACAAAGGGGTGGGGGGTGAAGAAGACAGAATAACCACAATACTTCCTTGAACTTTTTCAGTCAAGAGAACAGATATGATGTGTGGGGAGTGAAGGGAAGTGGTGGAAAGGAATGGGTAAAGGGACATGAAAATCAACTACAATGTATTTTGAGGAGTAATAAAAAAATATTATGCCCCCTTAAAATTCCAACAGACATAGAAGAAAAGAAATAAGGGGGTAGTAATGATAAAAAGATTTTTATATCATCTGAACAAGAAGCAATTAAATGACAGGAATTAAACACTACTTGTCATTAACTACCCTAAATGTGAATGGATAAAAGTCCCCATTCAAAGACACAGACTGACTGATTGGATTAAAAAGTTAGAACAAAGTCCATGCTGTCTTCAGAGACCCACCTCACCCGTAGAGACACACTGTTAAAGTGAAGGGATGGAAAAAGACATACCACACAAATGGAAACAAAAAATTTGCAAAAGTTCGTATTGTTATATCAAACAGAATAGACTTTAAACCAAAAAGTATAAAAAGAGACAAGGCCACTATATAATAATAAATAGATCTATAGAGTTAGAAGACATAATAATCATAAATATATATGTACCCAATACTGGAGCACCCAGATATATAAAGCGAATTTCCTTAGACCTAAAGAAAAAAATAGTCTCTAATACATTAACAGTGGGTGATCTGAACAAACCTTTTGTGATATGGGACAGATCTCCCAGGCAACAAATCAAGAAAGAGACACAGGTTTTAATCTTCACCTTAAACCAACTCAACCTGGCAGATATATACAGTACATTTCACCAAACAACAAAATAATATACTTTCTTCTTATAAGGTCATGGAACATTCTCCAGGATAGACCCCATATTAGGACAAAAATCTGGTCTCAGCCAATTTAAGGAAAAAAAAAAAAAAAAACTGAAAGCATTCCAAGTATCTTTTCAGACCACAATGGACTAAAACTGGAAATTAATAATAAGCAAAACTCATGAAACTATGCAAATACATGGATACTAAACAACATGCTTTTGAATGACCTATAGGTCCAAGAAGAAATTAAACAGGAAATCAAAAAATTTCTTGAAACTAATGAAAATAAAGGTACATCATACCAAAAACGGTGGGAAACTTCAAAAAGCAGTACTAAGAGGCAAGTTTATTACAGTAAATGCATACATCAAAAGAATGGAAAGACTTCAAATAAACCACACAAGAGTACACCTCTAAGAACTTGAAAAACAGCAACAATCCAAACCTAAGGGTAGTAGACGGAAAAAGAAATAATTAAGATCACAGCAGAACTAAATGAAATAGAGACCCAAAAAACAACGGAAAAGATTAACAAACCCAAAAAGTTGCTTCTTCGAGAAGATAAATAAAATAGACAAATCATTAGCTAGGTTAACAGCAACAACAACAAAAATAGAGAAGACCCAAATAACATAAATCAGAAATGAAAAAGGAGACATTATAGCCAACACCACAGAAATACAAAGAATAATTAGAAAGTATTATGAACAACTGTTTGAAAACAAATATAAAAACCTGGAAGTTATGAATAAGTTTCTAGACAAACACAAACTACCAAGACTGAACCAAGAACAAGTAGAAAACCAGAACAGACCAATAACAAGCAGGGAGATTGCATTGAAAATCAGCAATCTTCCAAAAGAGGAAAGTCCAGGTCTGGATGGCATTACATCTGAATTCTGTCAAACTTTTAAAGAGGAGTTAATGACAATTCTCCTCAAACTATTCTAAAAATTGAAACAGAAACTACTCTCCCAGATTCATTCGATGAGATGAACATATCTTTGATATCAAAACCAGGTAAAGACAAAACAAAAACAGAAAAAATGCAGACCAATATCTTTGGTGATCATAGATGCAAATATCCTCAACAAAATATTAGCAATCAGAATACAGCAACATATTTTAAAAATTATACATCATGATCACGTGGGATTCGTACAAGGGATAAAATGATGCTTCAAAATATGAAAGCCAATAAATGTAATATACCACATCAACAAACTCACACACAAAAACCATATGATTATGTCAGTAGATGCTGAAAAAGCATTTGAAAAATTTGACATCACTTCATGATAAAGACTCTCAACAAGTTATGTATAAAAAGGAAATGTCTCAACACAACAAGAGCCATTTATGACAAGCCCACTGCCAGTATCATTCTGAATGGGGAAAAACTGAGGGCCTTTCCCTTAAGGACAGGTACAAGACAAGGATGTCCACTCTCGCCACTTGTGTTTAACATAGTACAGGAAGTACAAGCCAGAGCAATCAGGCAAGAGATAGAAATAAAGGGAATCCAGATTGGAAGAGACAAAGTCAAACTGTCTCTATTTGCAGATGACATGATACTATATAGAGAGAAACCTAAAGACTCTTATCAAAAAACTCCTAGAGCTGGTTAATAACTTCAGTAACACTGGAGGATACAAGCCAGGTGCATTTATATACTGAAATAATAAACTAACAGAAAGAGAAATATAGTTAGCACATTTACAATTGTCAAGGAAAAAACAAAATACCTAGGGATCAATTTAACCAAGGAGGTGAAAGATCTCTCAAATGAGAATTATAAACTACTTCTGAAAGAAATTAGAGAAAACACAAAAAGAAGTTAAGATATTCCTTCCTCTTGGATTATAAGAATTGACATTGTGAAAATATCTATACGACCGAAAGCAATCTACAGATTCAATGCAATCCCCATCAAAATGCCAATAAGATTCCTCATAGAAATGGAAAAAAAAAAACAGTTTTAATTTTCATATGGAACAACAGAAGACTCTGAATAGCCAAAGAAATCCTGAGCAAAAAATATAAAGCCAGAGGCATAACACTACTTGATTTCAAATTATACTACAAAGCTATAGTATCAAAAACAGCATGGTACTGACATAGAAAAAAGACACTCAGACCAGTGCAGCAGAATTGAGAATCAATAAATCACCCTCAGGCTTACAGCCATCTGATATTGGAGAAAGGGAACAAAAATCTACACTGGGAAAAGACTGCCTCTTCAACAAGTGGTGCTGGTAAAATTACATATCCATATGCAGAAGAATGCAACTAGAGATACACCTCTCAAAATATACTAAAATCAACTCAAAATATATTAGAGAGTTTAATATTCGACCTGAAACCATAAAATTACTAAGGGAAAATATAGGTGAAAGACTTCAGGAGCTAGGTTGGTGCACAGATTTTATGAACATGAGCCTGAAAGCATAAGCTACAAAAGAAAAAAGAATAAAAAATGGGACTATATTAAACTGAAAACCTTCTGCACAGCAAAGGGAACAATCAAGAGAATGAAACGACAACCTACTGTGTGGGAGAAAATTTTTGCTATCTATGCATCCGACGAGGGATGAATATCCATATTAGACAAGTAACTCAAGCAATTACATAGTAAAAACACAAATAACCCAGTTTTAAAAAGAAAAGGGCAAATGAGCTGAACAGACATTTCTCAAAGAAAGACATACGGATGGTCAGCAGGTACATGAAAAAAATATTCAACATCACTGGTCATCAGGGAAATAAAAATTAAAACTACACCGAGATTCTACCTCACTCCCGTTAGACTGGCTATAATCAAAAATACAGTGAATAACAAATGCTATTGTGGATGTGGGGAGAAGGGAACCCTCCAGCACTGCTGGTGGGAGTGTAAATTAGTACAACCACTACGGAAAACGTTGTGGAGGTTTCTCAAATGACTACAGACAGATCTTCCATACAATCCAGCAATCTCACTTCTGGGTATATACCCAGAGGAATGGAAATAATCTTGTTGAAGGGACACCTGCACTCCCATATTCATCGCAGCTCTTTTTACAGTAGCCAAGACATGGAACCAACAAAAATGTCATTTGATGATTGATTGGATAAGGAAACTGTGGTATATATGCACCATAGAATACTACTCTGAAATAAAAAAGAAAGAAATTCTCCCATTTGCAACAACATGCGTGAGCCTGGAGAAACTTACGGTTGTGTGAAATAAACAAAGCACAGAGGGATAATTGCTACAAGAGGTCCCTCACAAGTGGGAGCTGAGAGAGATAGAAGGAAGGAAAGAAAGACCACAGTGGTGCACTGGAGTTGCAGAAGGAGAGAGTGTACATTGAGATAAAAAGTGGAGTGGGGGGGAGTGGGAGGAGGATGGAAGCTGGGGATCATTGCGTGGGAGACATGGGGCAGTAATGCAAGTTGTGGTAATGGGAATGCTGCCAGTATGAATCTCGAACTCACATCTTCAACACGAGGGGTGACAATCAGGTTTTTTTTCTCATGAATATTTATAACCAATAAAAAATAAATTCTGGAATGTTAAGTACAAAAAATGTATTAAGGACTTAAATCTATATGCAGGAACTATAAAACTCCTAAAGGAAAACATAGGGTAAACACTTCAGGAAGTGGGACTGGGCAAAGACATTCTGAATATGTGTCTACAATTATCCCAGAGCCTCCTAATGTGCAGAAACTTCCTGAATTGTAAGTGTGAACGTGTTCATGCCATTTCACCTTTTGAAATGCTTGAGCCAGTCATCTCTAGCTGAGAAGGATTTTAACTGACCCCGATCAAGGGAAGCATGACCGCAAGTGTCTTTGTCTTTCAGCATCACATAGTATTGCTCATTACCCACTTCAATCCATCATAATTGCATAAATCCAAAAAACATACTTGTTTTAATTTCTCTTGTACATGTTGAAACAGGACTGATGTGACTGGAACAATTTTCCCAGTGGCCTTGAATGCAGGTCAGCTAATTCTCTATTATTTTTATGGATGTATCATATTATCATTTTATTAATATTAATTATTTTTCGTTAAATTTTTATTTTGTCAATATACAATGTATATGATTATTATGGTCCATC
>NW_007735619.1:0-1206 GCF_000696425.1 Galeopterus variegatus
GATCAAGACATACTACCAATCAGGAGGCTTCGCCACCACCCACCACTGTACAGAAATAGCACTTGAGGGCATTCAGGGCTGTATACCCCTTCCCATTCATACTCCCAATCCCACCAACACTTCTTAATTTTCATCAGAAATGCAACAATGGAGAGAAAGGCAACTAAATGACAAGCATTGCACAATAAAATGTGAGGTTACCAGGAGACAAAGTGGAGACCTGGGACATGCATTATACTTTAGGAAGTGGGGTTACTAGTAGCTGGAGTGGCAATCTTGGAGCATGAATTACATGTAAGTTGCAAAGTTAGTGTATTAGTTTCCCACGCAAAGATACCACAGGCTGAGTGGCTTAAACAATAGATATTTATTTTTTCACAGTTCTGGAGGCTGGAAGTCCAAGATTAGGGTGCCAGAAGGCTTGGTTTCTGGTGAGACCTCTCTTTCAACTTGCAGATGGCACCCTCTCACCATGTCTTCACATGGCCTTTTCTCTTTGCATACACTTGCAGAGAGAGAGAGCAAGCTCTGGTATGTCTTACTTTTCTTATAACAACTCTAGTTCTATTGGAGTAGGACCCCACCCTTATGACCTCATTTAACCTTAGTTACCTCCTTAAAGGCCCCATCTCCTTATACAGTAACATTGGGGATTCAGCCTTCAACCTATGAATTTTGGGGGATGCAAATCTATCTTTAACAGTTAACAAAAGGTAAAAGCAGAAACAGGAAAAAGAACGAAAAGAGTTCAGCTAACTAGATTTTCACATATTCCCTCTGGTGAAAGACAATTGTTTAATGTTAGTCAGCTATACATGAACTTCCTCACAACAAGAGAGGAGTTGGCTGTGGGAGCAGACCATACATCTCCCTCTGGCTAATGCCAACCATATATCTGCCTCTGGCTAATGCCTTCCAGACTTGCAAGCATGACTGGGAATGGGTATATTAATTGTCCCTCCACATAAAGATTAGCCATAGGGGTTATAAAGTCACTCAGGTGATCAAAGAGAAAACACACTGTCATTTGGCAATACTGAGACTGAATAGAGAGAGGAATTTTTGTTTGAAAGTGAAAAAATGACACGGGACCTGTGGAAAGATCCTTCTATATGGAAGAATGCTCCAACAACACAGGGGAAAAGCAGAAACATAAGAAGTGCTTTTAGAATATACTTTAGAACAGGTTTTGTTTTCTCAGTGAAT
>NW_007735619.1:2377-3410 GCF_000696425.1 Galeopterus variegatus
GCCAGAAGGCTTGGTTTCTGGTGAGACCTCTCTTTCAACTTGCAGATGGCACCCTCTCACCATGTCTTCACATGGCCTTTTCTCTTTGCATACACTTGCAGAGAGAGAGAGCAAACTCTGGTATGTCTTCCTTTTCTTATAACAACTCTAGTTCTATTGGAGTAGGACCCCATCCTTATGACCTCATTTAACCTTAGTTACCTCCTTAAAGGCCCCATCCCCTTATACAGTAACATTGGGGATTCAGCCTTCAACCTATGAATTTTGGGGGATGCAATTCTATCTTTAACAGTTAACAAAAGGTAAAAGCAGAAACAGGAAAAAAAATGAAAAGAGTTCAGCTAACTAGATTTTCACATATTCCCTCTGGTGAAAGACAATTGTTTAATGTTAGTCAGCTATACATGAACTTCCTCACAACAAGAGAGGAGTTGGCTGTGGGAGCAGACCATACATCTCCCTCTGGCTAATGCCTTCCAGACTTGCAAGCATGACTGGGAATGGGTATATTAATTGTCCCTCCACATAAGGATTAGCCATAGGGGTTTTAAAATCACTCAGGTGGTCAAAGAGAAAACACACTGTCATTTGGCATCACTGAGACTGAATAGAGAGAGGAATTTCTGTTTGAAAGTGAAAAAATGACACGGGACCTGTGGAAAGATCCTTCTATATGGAAGAATGCTCCAACAACACAGGGGAAAATCAGAAACATAAGAAGTGCTTTTAGAATATACTTTAGAACAGGTTTTGTTTTCTCAGTGAATTCTAGAAAATGTGCACTAGAATATGAATGATGAAATCAAGAAACAACAGATTAATACAATCCAGCAATCCCACTGCTGGATATATTCCCAAAGGGATGGAAATCATCATGTTGAAGGGATACCTACACTCCCATGTTTATCACAGCCCTATGTACAGTAGCCAAGAGTTAGAACCAACCTAAATGTCCATTGATAGATGACAAGGTAAAGAAAATGTGGTACATATACACAATGGAATACTACTCAGCCATAAAAAAGAATGAAAT
>NW_007735619.1:5074-11155 GCF_000696425.1 Galeopterus variegatus
ATTATTGAACTTATAATAGTACATGTCCTGTTATCTCCTAATGAATATAAGAGATTATCAGACATGAAAGATGCTTTTTTAAGAAACTGAAGTTTAAGCAATACTGTGATAATTGAGGTGAGTGAAATTACCAGATTGAATGCAATTAATCCATTATTCACCGTGAAGTTCGAACAAAAAATCTACCATTATAATCTTCTCGGGGCAGAATGGCGACTTTTTTCAAAAGCCATTAAGACCGAAGGAAATCTGAACCTCATACTTCCTATCCGATTGTAATTTAGTTTTGTTTTGAAATTAGCAACATGTTATGCTCTATGATCTATCACATGGTAACACTTATGAAGAGGAGGTAGTTTTCAGGAGCCTATCTAAAGCAATTCTAGCAACACAGCTCAATGCTGTTAAGCTATGGAGAGGAATTCCTATTAGCTTTACATCAAACGTTGCATCATCTCGTGAAACATTATCTTCTGTGTACAACACAGAAGCTCTGTTCCTGCTCCCCTGGTCCCTCTGTGTTGCTACAACACAGCCCTCACACTGCATTTGTCATTAGCTTTTTAAAGATCTGTAATAACAGGATAAGGAGGACTTAGCTTCCCATCCATACTAAAATGCTTCAAGCAGATCAGTGTTGAACTTTGGGGAATTTCCTCAGGAAGAATCACAATTGCAGTTTGACTTGTTTAGTTCTTCTTCATTCCAAATTGCCAGTTCGAAACAAATTCGCCAGTCAACCACAAATATTAGCAGCAAACACACAACACATGACAGAAAGCCAGCATATTTCATACGTCTGAGTCAGGCAACTCCAGTGATTAGGGAAATGTAATATATTTCTACCCTTGACCTGAACTGGAAGGAGATACTCAAGGGGAGAACTAGAAAGCACTTCCATATGGCACCAAGACAGCCTGTCAGGGATGCTGGACAGATGGAGCTTCTCTGCTTGGTACTGTCCAGAATCATTGATTCAGAGAATGTCACTCCTGGAAAAGAACCTTAGAATCATTTAAAAAATGAGGATACTGTGGTCAATGCCTTATTACGGTTAAAGACAAACCTAGATCCCAGGAGATTGATTCAGAGAATGTCACTCCTGGAAAAGAACCTTAGAATCATTTAGAAAATGAGGATACTGTGGTCAATGCCTTATTACGGTTAAAGACAAACCTAGATCCCAGGAGACTTTCTTTTCTGTCTTCTATAAATACTGCTACTCATTTGGAGAAAAACCGCATGAACACAAAACTCAATGAGCCATAAGGCAGACAATTATTCCTAGGCTGAGGATTTGGCTGAAAGTATGTTTGTAGAATTTTAAATGTTTAAATTAAGCATACCCCATAGTCATAGGTAATAAGAGGGAAAATGATTTCAGAAGTCATGATGAATTCAGTTCAATTATTGTTTTCTGTATGATTACTAGAATTGCAAATCAGAGAGATATTTAAGGTAGTTAGTCTGGACTTCAGTTATTTCTTAGGAGAGCCTTGCAAATAATGAATGAATGAATGAATGGATAAATAATAAAAAGGAATGAAAGTAGAATAGGTAAAGGTGTAGTTAGTGGGCATAATTTTTAGATTAGCAAACATAAACAAAAAATATTATTTAGTAGGTTGGTACTCAACCTAGAGTGGTTTGTCATAGATTTTTGAACTTATCCTGCTCATGAATAAGACTTTTTTTTTTTAAATCAGCAAATTGCATAAACATATGGAAGTTGCTGACTACACCAATAGTCAATGCTACAGGTGTCCTTCCCACACCATCTCACCCTTACTGCTTTGGGGCATGTCAGCCTGACTTCCAACTGCCAGCACCTCCATTTCTTTGCTTCTCTGGCTCCTACAGTCTATTTTGACTCCCTCCATAGCAGGGCTCAAATGCTGAGGAATTAACATCCTCTAGGAATAGCTCTCAAGCAATGACTTTCTGGATTTGTAGAAAAAATACTCCAACTTCTTCCTCAGTGAAGATAACTCTGAAACACAAGACCCCAGTGGGTTCAAGCTTCAATTACCCACAGGGATAATGTGTTTGATGAAAAATCCTTCTTGACTTCCTTCCCTTCCCTGTCTCAATTCCTTATTCATATATTGGTATTTCAGGAGGTTATATCCCAAGTAAAATACCTGACTAAAATATTTCTCTCAGAATTCGCTTCTGGGAGTACCCAAACTAAAGAATTTGGTACTAAATGAGATTCTCAGAATGCAATCTTGAAGTGGGATCACTTTCAGGACAGCTGATGGCAATACTACCACTGTTGTTGGTAAGTGAAGGTAGAGTTAACAACTGGCATGCTGTCACACAGAATTACTGACTCTTATCTGGGGTGAATTGGGTGGTAGGGGATGCATTGGCTTACTTAATATCTCCAGCATTTGAGAGAGATGAAGACAACCTTCTCAGTTGATGCTAAGTGCCATCTGTGTCCCAGAGGAAGAAAACACAGGCTCAGGTCAGACAACTCAGGCATTCCATGAAAGGAATAGGACTTCATGGCAGCACTGAAAGAGACCCTCATCTCCTGTAAACCAAGGACAGAATTTTCTGAAAAGCGGGCCTAATATTTGAGCCTAATATCTGATTTTCAAAGTAATTGGATTACAAAGAAGGCTTATTAATATCTCAGCACGTTTCATGTACTAAAGTCAAGGCCCTGATGGGAAATGATGGGGCCTGAGATCTGGAATGAGCCTAAGACCCTTGAACTCTTGGTTCCCTCCACAGCAGAAGTGTCCCATCCCCTTTGATGGAGCATAGCAGCCTTTCCTGCCTGGAGAGGTCCCAGGAAAGGACCTCACTGAGTTAGATGATACCACTAAATACCATAGACTTGGTGGCTTATAAGCAACAGGATTGTATTTATCAAAATTTTGCAGGCTGGGAAGTCCAAAATCAAGGCACTGATAGATTGAGGGTCTAGTGAGAGCTCACTTTCTCATTTATAGATGACACCTTCTCTCCTCATATGGTGGCAGGGCAAGGCAGCTCTCTGGGGTCTCTTTTATAAGGGAACCCATCATATCCGCGAGAGCTCAGCCCTCATGACCTACTTACTTAACAAAGATCCCCACCTTACAATACCATCATATTGGTGATTAGGTTTCGACATATAAATTTGAGGGAAATACAAATAATTCAGACCATAGCAGATGATTTACAAGATAATAGTAAAGATAAGCATTCTAACTTATAGACCAATAACCAGTAGGTTCTCCTACTCAGGAAATGCTCTATCACCCACCAGAGGGCTCCATGGAACCTACAGAAAATACCTGGAAATGGATCTTGAGAATGCAGGACTTGTGGTGGGGGTAGGATATAAACCTGAATGAAAGAGAGCTTATTAATAAGGGTGCTGTCCTGTGACTCATGTTTTAATGTCCAGGAAAGCCCCTGAAGATAATCCTAACATGTATTTAAGATGGATCCTACAGTATATGAGATATAGATGCAAGAACTTCCTTCACTGAATGATGAGACAGGAATCAAAAGGCTCAGAGAGGAGAGCAATGTAAAATGTATTTATTATCTAAGGCCAGAGAACCTACTGACTGTGTTCCTCAGGAAGCCTGCAGGAGACTCGCTTCTGAAAGCACTAAGGAATAAATTAGTGAGGAAAGTGCCAGCAGTGTTGAGAAGCTCGGTGATGGTCATCCTCTGTAAGCCTGGGTTTATGGTAGGGGATTCTGCTATGAACTGATTTACCTAATGTCAATGGACATGATAGGATCGTGATGGGCATAGGACAGTTGGCAACTCTTAACCATCAGAAGCAAAGGGATCATAATTGTACAATAGGCAGTACAGTCAGAATAGCAGACAGGAATCCCTAATCCCCAGGGATCTGTGGCAATGACTAATAGGTGTTGGTGTCCCCAGCAATGAGACAGATAGGTAGCTAACAAGAATATTGGCTGACCTATGAATTTTTAACCAAAACTAGATTAATAGCTGGTGAGTAGAAGGTGAATGTTGGCTGACTTGCTGGAAAAATCCCAATTCCTCACCTAGGTTCCAGATATCAGACAGTTGTCACACCCAGAGGCCATCAGTTAAAGGAGTGTCTGAGTCTCCTTGAGAAACAACCCTATAATGGCACAGAAATAATATAATAGTGATTCCACTAATACTTTCCCAAAGGGACCCCCAATCATTAAGCAGTGTAATGATACACTAGGAAAAGGGGGATATCTAAATCTTTCAAGGGCTGTTGGATATAGGAACTAAGCTGACATTTGTATCAGGAGATGTATGGAGACAAGGTAATAAATGGAGTCCAATTACAAGGCTATCTCATAGCGGGTCAATGGCACACACCTGCACTGATATCAGGTGGCCCAAAGTGCCATCATGCTCCCACCACCCAATGTGTGTGTGGGGGGGGATTGAAATTAGACAGTAATGGGGCAGGCAGGACCATGTCTCAAACACATGAAATTTATTGTGACACCCCTTAGTGTTTCCTTGTTTGATAATAACCAAAAATGAGAAGTGTCAATTATCACAGTCTAACAGGAGCCTCAGAGCTCTCGGGGATAAAGATCTGGGTTACCCTGGATAAACAGCCTAACTAGTTAAAGTACAAGCTGAGAATAAGGGGAACAGGAGAGTTCCAGAATGGGTTGTAGAAGAAGAATATGATAAATATCAATTATGACCTTTGGACCAACTACAGGAGCAGCAGCAGGAATTGTAGCTTCTCTTACTAATTGTCCTCACTTATAATACATATATATTTATATTTTATATTTATATATTATATATAATTATATATTTATAGAGAGAGGGATCTGTCTCTGTATCCATATATATATATAGAGAGAGAGAGAGACAGCAAGAGAGATTGAACTTATTTTTTCTGGTATCCCAGTAGATATACAGCTAAAATCCCCAAGTTCCTAATGGGCCAACTCCTTGGACCAATCATTTTTGCTAGGCAGATGGAACACAGATACCCATGTTGGAAATATGTGTTCGACACAACCAGCTAAGTTTGAACCTCATTGTGTTGTGCTTGTTTCTCACTTTGTATGCAGAAGGGGGCATTTTAAGCCAACTTAGAGAGATCACATCTTTACCATAGCTTCATTCAGGTCTTGTGTTAGAAAAGAAGGCTGGGCTTCTCAGGACAGGGGGAAAAAAGGTTCCAGATATTCATTCACTCAGCTCTTATGTTTAATGAAACAAATCCACAGCTCCTTCCTGGATACTCCCAGAGGGAGACCACATAAAAACCTAAGCACTTGCTAAATATGGAGTGATCCCACAGCAAAGGCCATAAAACAATGACAGCCTAAGACAGGAGCTAAAGGGAGGCTGTGGCTGAGAGGTGGCATATGCAGTACCAGCAGAAGAGGACCCGAGTCAACAAGGAAGGATGCTGGGCCTACCCAGGCTGAAGGAAGCACACCAATGTCACCAGGTTCAGACCTCGGCCTCTGACATCAGCAATGCTCCCAGTGACCAGGCAAAGCAAGAGACATTTCCCAGAGTCTGAAGTGTCTTTGCCTTCTAGTGAAATTCTAGCATGTCATTTCCTGCCTGTGTTCTACTATTCATCCTTCTGTGCCTCAATTGTGCTTTGCCTTCTACCCAAAGCTTTTCCACAGATGGGCCTCAGACCACCTGCAGCAGCATTACCTGGGTTAATCTAATACAACGCAGACCCTAAAGTCTTCTTCACATACTACAAATCAGAATTTCTGAAGGAATAGCCATGGAATCTGTACTTTTAAAAACAAGTTGATCAAAAAAAATAAAGCTGGAAGCATTACTCTACCTGAATTTAAACTATACTACAAAGCTATAATAACCAAAACAGCATGGTACTGGTATAAAAACAGACACACTGAAATGGAACAGAATAGAGAATCCAGAAATCAACCCACACACTTACTGCCAACTGATCTTTGACAAAGGCACGAAGCCTATTCACTGGGGTCAGAACCGCGTCTTCAGCAAATGGTGCTGGGATAACTGGATATCCATATGCAGGAGAAAGGAACTAGATCCATACCTCTCACAATATACTAAAATCAGCTCAAAATGGATTAAGGATTTAAA
>NW_007735619.1:12674-14055 GCF_000696425.1 Galeopterus variegatus
GGTGTGGTGTCGCCCACACCGTGCTCAGCCAGTGAGCGCACAGGCCATTCCTATATAGGATGCGAACCTGAGGCAGGAGTGTCACTGCGCTCCCAGCGCTGCATTCTCCTGAGTGCGCCACGGACTCGGCCCTTATCTGGAAAACTTTTGCCCTCTTCTTTCTTTACCCGGTGTGTTAGTCCATTTTTGTTGCTTATAACAAAGTACACTGAACTGAGTTATTTATAAAGAAAAATGAAATTTATTCCTCACTGTTTCTGAGGCTGGGAAGTCCAAAGTCCATCTGGTGGTGGTGAAAATGACCCAGGGGTCTCACATTGCAAGATGGTGTAAGCAGAGAGAGCAGAGAGAAAAACTCTCCTCTTCTTTTAAAGCCCTCAGAACTACACCCCTGATGACCATTTCTTTCTTTTTTTTTTTTTTTTTTGTGACCAGTAAGGGAATCGTAACCCTTGGCTTGGTGTCGTCAGCACTGCGCTCAGCCAGTGAGCGCACCAGCCATCCCTATATAGGATCCGAACCCGTGGCCTCAGCGCTACCAGCACCGCTGTGCTCCCAGAGCCACACTCTCCCTAGTGAGCCACGGGGCTGGCTTCTGATGACCATTTTTAATCCATTCACTACTGCATGGTCCTACAATCCAATCACCTCTTTAAGGCTCCACCTTTCAATTACCGTAATAGGATTTCCCACCCTCGTAACAGTCACAGTGGGGGGATGTTTCTAATACATAAAACTTGGAAGACAATTCAAGCCTCAGTGAGATTGGGGGTGGGGGACATAATTCAATCCACTACACCTGGTTAACTACCACTTACTCCTCAGCTCAAAGAATATGTACTCGAGGAAGCCTTCCCCCAGGCTGAGTTCAATGCCCATCTTCTGGGTTCCGTAAGCACAGAGGGTGTAACACCACTCTTATCACATTCATAATTACCACGTGCCTACCACTTGCTGTAGGATGTCAGTTCCTAGAAGGCAAGACCCATATCTTCTTTATACTAGTATCTAGCATGCTCACTAACTAGTGGACTAACTGAATCTGGAATGAAAGGCTATCACAGAGATAAAACACCTGATGTAAACTTCATTTAGGGCCCTGGGTTTAGAATCCAGTTGATTTTGGCCACTGAGGTGGGGCGGAGGGAAAATTAAAGTCAGGAAAGTTGGTCATCATGCTCTCCCATTTATCACCTGTGGCTTTTCTCCCATGGAGATCTCTCCTCTACATTCATTTATTCTCTTTCATCTTCCAGGGTTTTCTGCTTCTTTTATCCTGTGAGGCTCAGCCCAGGTAATCTTGGGGATCAGTTTCTAATTTCACATGAAAAAATATTGAATTGGTAAGTTTAAATGAGTGTGTCTTAATTATATTTTAAGA
>NW_007735619.1:15098-16414 GCF_000696425.1 Galeopterus variegatus
CTACTTTTTCGGTCCCTTTTTCTGATATTCAGTGTGCTTTATTTTTAGTGTCAGCCCTGGCATTCTCACATCTGAGGGTCTCCAGTCCCAAGACCTCTTGTCTGGTTTCTAGCCTACCCTGCCTTGCCAGTTCTTGGTAATTGGGTTCACCTGCTCCAAGCCCATGTACAGGGCTCAGACGTTGACTCTCACCTTACTTTTCCCTGGCAGCAATTATGCAGTCCCAGCAGCTTATTCAAACACCCCTGCTACCCTCTGCATTACCAGCTCCACTCTGCAGCTCCCACGTCTCAGGCACTTGGGGCTCTCAGGTTCTCAGGTATGTCTTCAGATAATATTCATGGTGAGCAAGATCTACTGCTTCCCTCTCCAGACAAATGCACTTTAAGTCATAGCTCACCATCTGAGTTAAATCTATTTAGTTCCTCTATTAATAGCTCCACGGTAGAATTGTGGTTTGGGGGAACGTGAAAAAATAAAAGAACTTTTTCTCCATGAAAAGTTTTCCATCAATCCCGCCTGCCCCCTTTTGCTTCCTGAGGCTTCCCATCTACTTCCTGCTTCACTCCTAGGTACATATTTCTCTGTAGGAGTGAACTGGGGGTTCCCTAAGAAATGGAGAAGTAGGAAAACTGAAAGATGTCAGAAGGTTGCATATTAAAATGCTGAGCTGGAGAGGAAAGGAGTGCGAAACAAGAAACTGTGGGCTGACTTTGGAGCCATGGTGTGAGATGGGAGTCAGACTTTGGGGAAGTTTTGGTGTATGAGACACAAAAGTGAGAGAAATGGGAAGGGAAAGAGACTTTTAAAGAATTTTTCTGTGAATAATAAATACATTCTCCTTTTGGCTATTTCTCCAGTAAGTAATAAATTGTTCTTTCAATTATTCTGGCTATTGGACATTTTTTTATCGCAACATTATGGTAATAAGTCTCTGAGAAGGAATGACCTCTATATGGGTTATAGTAATATATGTAGATCCTGGAGCTGCTGTTCCCAGGAGGTGCTGTGTACATGCAGTCTCCAAATCCAGGCAAAAGAGCTTTTGTGACATAACAGATAAGAAAAACAGAGAATTTCTGGAGAGACTGATAGAGAGAGAGCCGTTTACTGGCCATAGCACGGGGAGAGAAGAAGGGGAAATCAAAGTGGAGAGGAAATAACAATTTATTCCTCCTGAAGTGGCTAATGTGATTAGCTTTTCTGTATGTGTGTGTGGAGAGGTGAGCAGCTGGAGACAGCTTTTTGATCTCCAGCTGCTTGACTAGAGGATTGCACCAGTGGGTGGAGGCAGCTTTCAGATCTCCCACTCTGGG
>NW_007735619.1:16781-17372 GCF_000696425.1 Galeopterus variegatus
GCTGCTTGACTAGAGGATTGCACCAGTGGGTGGAGGCAGCTTTCAGATCTCCCACTCTGGGCACAGAGCCTGGCTCTTTGAAGTGTTCCCTTCCCCACCTTTCCTGCTAACAAGACAGTCAGGAGGAAGGACATGTCCCTAGGGTGGGTCGGAGGCCTTGAAGTTTCCCCAGTCTCATGGAGTTAACAGAGATGGCTATGGGAAAAGTCACAAAATAATTCAAACTGCGTTTCAGCATCTCTCCATCAGTCCTGGGCTCCATCCCCACCAAAGGTGAATAGCAGGTGTATTTTTCTGCTCCTCCTGATTACCAGAGGCTCCTCCAAGAAGTCCTGATCAGACTGGATTATATTCTATGCCATAGACTTCTTGGTCTTCCATTAAAACTGTCCTGAACTCATTTTATGCTGGACTTGGTGTGAACTGAATTCATATTGAGCTCCAGTGCCTGACAATAATAGCACCGGACACTATCGAGAGCAACTATGTGCTAGCTCCTATTTTAACAGCTTTATCTCTATTACCTTTCCTAAGACTCATAATAACCCTGTTATGAGGTTGGCAATATTATTTTCTCAAATTACTTAAGGG
>NW_007735619.1:18101-24862 GCF_000696425.1 Galeopterus variegatus
TAAGACTCATAATAACCCTGTTATGAGGTTGGCAATATTATTTTCTCAAATTACTTAAGGGAGACAACTGACCCCTGCACCAACGGTAGGACTCATTTGGTGGCCAGGAGAGAAATATGACCTAATTATTCTCTGAAAACACCAGTCTTACTCTCCCCAAGACCTCAGACCTCTTCCTGAAACTTCCTGAAGGTTTCTTATTTATGTGCCCATAAAAAGAACAGAAACAGTGGAATAAAAAATCCTTTATATTAGCTCCCAATTGAATACTTCAAAGACTAAACACACATACACACAAAATAGGGAATAATTCAAAATTACTTCTACATAGTGTATAGCGTAATGTTCCTAGCTTACGTTGGCCTCTTTCCATCCATATTTTTTAGAACAGGAAGAGACATTCTACTAATATTATTTACTGGGAATTTTTCCAATCACAGTACTGGACTGGGATGTAAAATGGATGAGCAAGACAAGCGCAGTCTCTGCCCTTAAGGAACTTACAATTTAGATTAAAAATTCTTGAGAGCAGTTGATACGGTACCTTCCTATTTTAAGTTGTGTTTTTCTTTTGTTTCATTAAACAGCAATATATTATACCAATGTGTTTTCATTATTTCATTGTAATTTTGTTTTATATCTGTTTCCCATTCATCAGATGGTTGAATCTGTTTTCCTTTTGTTTTCACCTCATGTTTAATAGTGAAATTTAACCCACTTACATTTATTGAGATAACTGATATGTTTGCACTAATTCCTATAAATGTATTTCAGGCATTCTCTTCGTTGTACTATATCAACTAGGATATGTTTTGCTTCAAGGAGCAGACAACTGGACACACATTGGCTTAGGTCATGATGGTAGTTATTATTAGCTTAACAAAAAAATATGAAGTTAAGTGGTTCTGCGATTAATTTAGCAGCACCTTGGTATGAAGGTACAGGATTTTTGTCTATGAAATTTATTTGTTGCTCCTTCTATGTTTGCATGTTGGCTGTTTAACACAAGGTATCACTATACAACATCCAAAATCAGCTAGTACAAATAAATGATACTGATATAGCACTTATTTTGTATCAGGACGGTTCCAGAAACTTTACAGATATTGATTCATTTCATCTTCATGACAACCTATGAGATAGGCATTATTATCATCTCTAGTTTATAAATGAAGTTTGAAATATGGAGAACAGGTAATTAAAATATTATAATTAAGAGAGAAAGGGATGACCACTCAGGATCTCTGAGAGTAGCTTCACAATCAATGCCTTGTCACCTGTCCTGGACCCTGATTCCACTCCTTTTGATCTAAGATCTGAACATCCCAGAAGCATTCCACCTCTGCTGTTTTCTTCTCAGTGTGTTCTTAGTTCTACTTTTCTTTGGTTTTATTTCTATGCATAAATATTTTCATCTTTTTTCTATTTTTTTGGAAATTGTTAATGTTTCTGGAGTGCTGATTATAAGCTTGTTTTTAAATGCTGCTATAGACATTTTTCATTCAATCCTGTATATTTTCTGATATTCATGAAATTTTGGACAGATAAAAGGAATGGTTTATGTTCTCAATCAACCCTCTTGAAAGAACTCAGTGCTGTAATTTTAAAGATGAGAAAACAGGCCGAGAGGAACTTTTAAGTGGTTAGCTCAATTAATATTACAGAGTAAAATACAGACTAAGTGGTCTATGGACATATAGTGAGTTATATGCAAGCAAGGACTTCTTGTTTGGGTCTTTATACACTATATCATATTTTTTCTCCAAAAATTGCATTTTAAATCTAAATAGAATATATACATATAGCTTAGCTAAAATGTCCTCAGGTTATTTATGCCATAGGAATTCTTCTACTCTAAAGATCACATAAATTATAGATAAGCAATAGAACTAAGTAACCTGTTATCTTAACACTCACAGATAACTTCTGTAACATTTTAGTTTATATCATCCAAGCCTTTCGTATGCATCAATTTGCATAATTATTTTAGACAAAATTTGAGTCAATATACACACTGCTTTTTAGCCTGACTTTTACAAACGTTTTAAGTCAATATACACACTGCTTTTTAGCCTGACTTTTACAAACGTTTTATTTAAGTCAATATACACACTGCTTTTTAGCCTGACTTTTTTTTTTTTTCCTTTTTGTCTTTTTTTACTGACCGGTAATGGGATTGCAACCCTCGCTGTTATGCCCGCAATGCGCTCAGCCAGTGAGCGGGAACCGGTCTCCACATGGGATCCGAACCCTCGGCAGGAGCGCCTCCGAGCTCCCAAGTGGCACACTCTCCAGTGCGCTACCGGGCCAGCCCTAGCCTGACTTTTACAAACGTTCAGTGATATATTGTGAAGTTTATGTTGTGAGGTTTTTCGTATACTCATATATTTGAGTATACTCATATATTTGAGTATACTCATACTCAAAACCATCACTTTTAAAGATTCCATTGTTTTCTATGAAATTTTGTGTAGAATTCATGAAATTTTAACCAATGCATTATTTTTTCCAGTGTACGAGAATCTTAAAATGGAGATTTCTGTCCGAGCCCAACATGGAAAGTATCAGATACCAAAGTGGACTGTAAAATATATCATCTTTGAGTTTCAAAGCAGAGTTGAAAAACAGCTAAATGTCCTTGAACCCCTCACCCACATCAAAGATAAATAGAGTTAAGAAATAACTCATAGGACGGTTTCTTCAGACAGAGCTATGCTCTGGGCACCCATCCCAAAGGAGAGAGATGGAGATGCCTCTCCTTTTACCTCAAGTAAAGGGAGAGGGGCTCCAATGGGACCATCTGGAAGGCTTGAGTTGTTTACCTGAAGCAAGGAAAACAGAGGAAGTAAGACTAACATCGACCTAAAAACACTTAAATTCAGAGATCGGTTAACTAAAAGCATGAGTACAGGAGAATTGGTGTGTCTCAAGGCTAGAATATCAGTCTGTGTCAGGAAAAAGAATGACAGAGTATATAGATTCTGCCCAAAAGAATAAGCTGGAGTTCACATTCTGTCCTAGAGTACCAACTGAAGGGGCACCATTACCCCAGAAAAAAGAGTCCAGCTGGGGTGGGCTGACACACAAATGGTTAGACAGACAAAAATGCACCAACCCATCATAAAAATTACCAATAAATTTTTTCACTGGAGCACCTGAAAACTCATGAACATATTGAAGAAAAAATGTGAACTTAAATATTTGTCCAGCACAGATGGTGTAAAACAATCTTAAAGTACTATCAATCAGCTCAGAATTTTTTTTTTTTTGTATTTATTTTCTTCCTCATGCCCACTTTAACTCTGATGGGGTCAGAAATCACAGTAGCTAGAAAGAAGGGAGAAAACACCAGACCTCCTTCCCTGAATTTCCACCTTCATGAAGCCTCAACTGGAGGAAGAGAGAATTTAACTTCAAAATAAATTAACGTTTTGATTATGACATAGGACACAATATTCTCATTGCTGTATTGAAATTTGCTTGTGACTTAATGTGGGCACAGAACTTTTTATTACCAGCATAAACCAAAATCTAATGGAAATTTCTAATTTTTCATTCAATGTTAGGAATGAAGCACAGAAATTTAAAAACAGGGACAGAAAAAAATTGAGGTACTTTCTGACTATGTTTGATGAATCACATAAGTTCAGTGTATTAGCCACACAATTTTTTCTCTATTAGAAAATATTTTTGTGGAATTCTTTGTGTGTATTCCAAATAAAATTCTTAGAGTGAATTACTTGATGTATATTTTCTGCATCAAGGAGTATGCTAAATATGAAGGTTTTTAATGAATGTTGCTAAATTATCTTTAAAATATCCAGTGCCAATCTGAATTTCTAGCAGAAATATATAGGAACACACCTTTTTGTCAGCATGCTCACCAACGTGAGTATATTTTTAAGTGGCTATTTTTGTGCCCTAAAATTATAGAGTACTTGTTTTAGTTCTAATTTGTTTAGCTACTACTAAGACTTAACAAGTTTATCAGACATTGCAAAACCTCTCTTCTGATTGCCTAATTTTGCTTATTTCCCCATTAGGTGTTCATTTTATTCTTAGTGATCTGTAAGAGCTTTTTATATTATAAGGATACTGACATTAGTCTGTCAAGTATGTTGCATTGTTTTTCATAATTAAGTTTTCAATCATATTTTAATATCTTATTGATCTTTGTTGCATGCAATTTTTGGATTTAGTCAAATTTGTCTATTCTTTCTGAATGCTTTATAAATAGAAATCCCTTCCTTCCAGATTCAAAGATTATATAATTATTCATGTATATTAATGTCTCATATTTTAATATGTGAAGTATTGTATTTATTGTATTTATCTTGAATTGATTATGGGTTTTTGTTTTTGTTTTTCCAACAAATTGCATTTGCCATCCAAAAACAGTTTGTTTAGCAGCCCTTTGTTTGGGTAAAGACTAAAAATATCACAAAATTCTCATGTAGGCTTTACTGTTTCTGAACTCTATTCTATTTCATTGAATCATCTATTCCTGAATGAACATTGGGGTTATATTTCTCTATTTACATAATTCTTTTTTTATGTCACTTAGTAACATCTCCTGGCTTGACAACCATTTTATAATAACTGGTTCTCAGCCATTTCCTCCAAATTTCTTGCAGTAGTTCCAGAAGCCCCAAGTAAGCATCACATGTATGATCCAATAATCATGTGGCATTGTGATATCTGCCATGTTTTCCGCAATATTTTTATCTTCCATGTGTTATTAAACTTCCCACTCTAGTCATTTTTGGTGGAGTCTTTAGGGTTTTCTATACTTAAGATCATGTCATCTCCAAATAAGAAAAGTTTGACTTCCTCCTTTCCAATTTGGATACCCTTAAATGCCTTCTCTTGCCTTACAGTGCTGCCTAGAACTTCTAGTACTATGAATAAGAGTAGGAGCATGGGCATCCTTGTCGTGTTCCAGATCTTAGAGGAAAAGCCTCTAACTTTTGTAAATTCAGTATATTAGCTGTGGGTTTGTTGTATATGGCCTTTATTAAGTAGAGATATATTTCTTGTTTATCTAATTCATTGAGTGTTTTTATCATGAAGGGGTGTTAAATTTTATCAAATTCGTTTTCTTCATTTATTGAATTGACCAGATGGGTTTTTTTAAAATATTATTTTCTGTTGACATGATGTATCACATTTATTGATCTGTGTATGTTAAACCATCCTTGAATCCCTGGGATGAATCCCACTTCATCATCGTGAATGATCTTTCTAATGTGTTGTTGGGTTCAGCTTGCTAGTATTCTGTCAATGATTTTCACATTTATGTTCATTAAGGATATTGTTCTGTAGTTTCTTTTTTTGGTTGTGTATTCTCCCAGTTTTGATATGAGGATAACAGTGTCCTTGTAGAATTAGTTTGGAAGTACTCCCTCATCTTTAACTTTTTGGAAGAGTTTGAGAAGAACTGGCACTAGTTCTTTAAATGTTTGGTGGAATTCAGCAGTGAAGCTATCTGGTACTGGGTTTTTGTTTTTCTTGGGAGACTTTTTATTACTGCTTTAATCTCATTACTCATTATTAGTCTGTTTAAGTTTTCTAATTCTTCATGATTCAACCTTGGTAAATTGCATGTGTCCAGGAATTTATCCATTTCTTCTAGGTTTTCCAGTTTGTTAGTGTATGGTTGTTTCTCATATTCTCTTGTAGGTCTTTGTATTTCTGTGGTATCTGTTGCAATGGCTCATTTTTCATTTCTGATTTTATTTATTTGAGTCATCTCTCTTTTTGTCTTTGATAGTCTAGCAAAAGGTTTATTGATTTTGTCCATCTTTTTGAAAAACCAATTTTTTGTTTTATTAATCTTTTATATATATTTTTATCTCTAATTCATTTATTTCTTTTCTGGTATCTGTTATTTCTCTCATTCTACTGATTTGGGGTTTGATTTGTTCCTGCTTTTCTAGTTCCTTGAGGCATAATGTTAGTTCATTTAATTGAAGTCTTTCTTATTTTTTTTATTTAAGCATTTATTGATATAGACTTCCCTCTTGGAACTAGTTTTGCTGTATCCCATAAGTTCTGGTATGTTGTGTTTTCATTTCCATTTGTCTCCAAGAATTTTTTAAATTTCCCCTTAAATTTTTTCTTTGACCCATTCATCATTCAGGAGCATGCTGTTTAATTTTTGTGTATTTGTACAGTGTCCAATGTCCCTTCTGTTATTGATTTCTAGTTTTGTTCCATTGTGGTCAGACAAGATAGTTGACATAACTTCACTTTTTAAAATTTGTTGATACTTGTTTTGTGACCTAACATATGGTCTATTTTAGAAAATTTCCATGTGCTGCTGAGAAGAATGTGTATTCTATAGCTGTTATATGAAATGTTCTATAAATATCTGTTAAGTCCAATCGGTCTAGAGTGGAAATTAACTCTCATGTTTCTTGGTTAATTTTCTGTCTGGATGATTTGTCCTTTGCTGAAAATTGGGTGTAAAGCCCCCAACTAATTAATCTTGTGTTGTAGTCTATCTCTTCCATTAGGTCTAATTGTATTTGCTTTATATATGTGGGTGCCCCTGTGTTGTGTTTATGTATATTTAGAATTGTTATATCCTCTTGTTGTATGGATCCCTGTCTCCTTATATAATGACCTTCCTTATCTTTTTTTTTTAACTTTCCTTGATTTAAAATCTATTCTATTTGATATAAGTATAGGTACTCCTGCATTTTTTTGGTTTTTATTTGCATGAAATATCTTTTTTCATCTCTTAATTTTCAATAGATATG
>NW_007735619.1:24992-26314 GCF_000696425.1 Galeopterus variegatus
TTTTTTTTTAACTTTCCTTGATTTAAAATCTATTCTATTTGATATAAGTATAGGTACTCCTGCATTTTTTTGGTTTTTATTTGCATGAAATATCTTTTTTCATCTCTTAATTTTCAATAGATATGTGTCTTTATAGGTGAAGTAGGTTTCTTATAGGCAACATATTGCCAGTTCTCATTTTATAATCCATTCATCCACTCTGTGTCTTTTAATTGGGTCATTTAATCCATTTACATTTAGAGGAGTTATTGATATATAGGAACTTGTTACTTCCATTTTGTTATCTTTTTATGGTTGTTTTGTAGATCTGTTTTTCCTTTTTTTGGTTTTACTATCTTCCTCTGTGGTTGAGTGGTTAGTAGTACCTTTTGATTTCTCACTATTTACTTTTAGTATGTCTTTTATAAGTTTATGTGTTATGGTTACTATGTAGCTTATGAAAAACATGTTATACTTATAAAAGATTATTTTAAACTAATATTAACTTAATTCTGATAGAAAAGAAAAAGCAAAGACAATTCTACGTTCTGATGTCATTCCCCCCATTTGACATTTTATTGTTTTAAGTTACATTTTTCAATACTTTCTATCTCTTATATAGTTGTTGTATTTGTTATTATCTTATTAGGTTTGTCCTTTAGTCTTTATTCTAAGGATATAAGTGGTTTATTCAATAGCATTTCTATATTCCAATAACACAATATCTGAAGAAGAAATCAAGAAAGTAATCCCATCCACAATAGCTACCAAAGAAATGATATATCTGGGAGTAAATTTAGCCATGGAGGAAAATATCTCTACAATGAAAAATATAAAACAATAATACATGGTGGGGAAAGAACAACCTCTTCAACAAATGGTGCTGGAAAAACTGGATGTCCACATGCAGAAGATTGAAACTCAACACCTTTCTCTCACCATACATAAAAATCAACCCAAAATGGATTTAAGACCTAAATTTAAGATCCCAAACTATGAAACTACTAGAAGAAAACATAGGGGAAATGCTACATAAAATTGGGTGGGCAGCATTTTTTTCTTAAACAAGTCTACAAAAGGTACAGGCAACTAAAGCAAAAATATGTATATGGGACTACAGCAAACTAAAGCAAAAATATGTATATGGGACTACAGCAAACCAAAAAGCTTCTGCACAACAACGGACATACCAACAAAGTGAAGAGACAACCTACAGAATGGGAGAAAGTGTTTGCAAACTACTCATCTGATAAGGAGCTAATATCCAGAATATATAAGAAAGTCAACTCAATGGGAAAAATAACAAAGAACCCAATTAAAAAATAACACATGGCACCCTACAT
>NW_007735619.1:26561-28178 GCF_000696425.1 Galeopterus variegatus
TCAACTCAATGGGAAAAATAACAAAGAACCCAATTAAAAAATAACACATGGCACCCTACATATATATACAATTAAATTTAAAAATAAAATTTAAAAAATATTTTCCCACTCTGCAAAGCCACTTGGAGAAGACTTATGGCCACTGCTTAGTGTCATGAATCATTTATAGTGAAGTTTCTGAACACTCACAAGCTCCTGTGTTTGGGGTGTCAGGACAGAGATGTGTTCATTAGCATAAATGCATCCCTCAGACTTTCAGTTTAGTATACTTCCAACTGCTAGAATCTGCATCTGTGAATGTACCTTCAATAGGCCAGAAGTGCTGGACAAATTAACATCCTTGGAACAGCCCTTCACCAATGACTGATGGGAATTGGTGTTTAAATACCCCAGCTTCCTTGCTCCTGGATGAAATAAGGATTTACAGTTTCCCTCATGGGATTCAACTCCCATGACAGTGTTCCACCCAGGTTAGCAATTTAACTTTTATGAGCTGCTTGTTCTTTTCTGTATCATTTCCCATTCCACCGCTGGTACCTCCTGAACCTCCCAAATAAACTCCATGTCTTTGGGTGTGTTTCTAGAGGATCCTAAACTACTGTGGTTCTAGATGAAACTGAGGAAGAAAAGAGCCTCTAGTTTGGGGAAAAAATAGTGATTTCTAAAATTATTTTGTCTGGTGTTATGCTATTATTTAAAAAGCAGCTAGATAGCATAATATATGGACTAAATCAAGGTATTATTTGTTGTCTAAATCCATCTATCTGAGGGCATATAAAATTAAATTCTATTTATTCAAAAATAATTNGCAAACAACAACAACAACAAAATAATACAGGTAACTCATAGTATGTTAGATGGTGAAAAATGCTGAGGAAGAAAGAAGTATAGATGTGGGCTAGGGAGCGTTGTGGTGGATGGTATATTTCAGTTTAGGCAGGGTAAAGCAGAAGTCCAGAAAGGATAAAGACCTAAAGGAGGTGTGTGAATGAGCCATGCAGATATCTGGGAAGAGTGTTCAAGGAAGAGGGAACAGAATATGCAAATACAGTGATGTGAAGAATGTGCAAGGATGGACATACAAGGAGATAAGTTCAGAGGAGTGAGTAGGGAGCCCATCAAGGACAGCATGCTAGGCCATTGTAAGAACTTTACTTTCAAATAGTTTACTTTGTTAATTATTGTAATCAATCGATACTTTGCATCCTCCCTTGTTAATTTATTTGTATGTTTATTTCATCTCCTTAGTCTTTGAACTATCCAAGGTTGAAACAGTTGTACAAAAATATCCTCCAAATGTTGTGAAATCGTTGACTTTTTCATATTTTTCTAATAGCTTTTGCTTTATATATTTCAATGCAATTTTATTGGGCACACAAAATTAAGTGAATATTATAAATTCATTGTAGATCATACCCTTAAATAGTAAAAGATAAATCTTTTGGTTCAATGTAATGTTTTTACCTGAATTCTATTTGGTCTTATATTGATATTGCCACCCTTGCTTTCTCTTAGTTTTCATTTTATTTACCTGAATTTCTAGTCATCCTCAGTCTTTTGTTTGTTTATTTTTGTTATTTACTGTATTATTGTATATTTATAACTTCATCTTTTTTT
>NW_007735619.1:29032-37159 GCF_000696425.1 Galeopterus variegatus
CAACACTGAGGGTTGCGATCCGTTGCCGGACACGAAAAAAGACAAAAAAAAAAAAAATTGTCCTCCTGTATTTATGGTCTACCTGTATTTCTCTCTCAAGAGAAGTGAATTCTGTCTATTTAGGATGAGAAATTTTCCTGATTTTACTTTTTCACGATGGTCCTCATAAACCGGGATCATACAGTTACCATCTGCACCTACACATTCACATGCACAATGTGTATGCACACAAACACACACACTTTGTTTTTGCTAGTTTACATGTCTTGAGTCAGACCCATTCACCCAGTTCTTTATTTTGGAAAAAGTGGATCTTTGGATCTCAGACTAGAGAGCTGCAGAAGAGCTGTCTTCAGCAAAAGGTGAAGAGCAGGGTCATTTTTTCTCCCCAAATCCTCAGTTATCTGGATGATTTCTTAAACTAAACTCTCTCACTTCTGCTTACAATAAGATTGCAACACAGCAACCCAAAGAGATGTCAAACAGCTTAAAGGAAATTGTATGCAGTGGAATATTTCTCTTTTTTATTAAAAGCAATTTATCTTCCTTATCTTTTTGAGTATATGTTGCTTCTGGCTTTCCTATGTGAATCCACACAGTTGATCAAATCTCTGTCTCATTGTACTTATTTATTAAAAGCCTCCAATACCAGCTACACGTGATACCTACACCAAGACACAGAATCTTACATGGTAATTATGCCAGGAGGTCGGGACATGGCTTGTGGACAGGAGAGGGGTTCAGCCTGTGGCTTCTGGGTGCTACAGACTTCTCAAGGATACAGGAAGTCCCTACCTTTCTCTGGGCCAACCCCAGTGCCTGTGTTATGCTATTTAATTTTTACAAAAGCCCCATGACATAGGTGTTATCATCCTCCTTTTATACATAAAGCAATTCGGTTTCAAAGATGCCCAATTCAAGTCAGCTAGAGGCAGGTCCAGGACTCAAATCTATGCATATTTGACCTAAAAACTTGCACTCTTCCCTAACGATGCTTTTAAGAACATGATAGAAAATGGTAAATGGGAACATCAGCATTAACTAGCAAATTGAAAACCATGAGTCCTGGTAATATTTACTTGGAGACACTGTTAAATGGTAATTTTCTTGTTTAGATAGGAAGCGAACACCAAGAAAGAATCTCAGCACCGTTTGGATGAGAGGACTCCCTCTACCTCCAGGACGATTGCCTACAGAACTTGTATTTTCCTATTCTATGCTCATGAGGGAGTGTGTCTGGGACTGGCTGGGCTATTCAAGTAAAAGCCATCAGACAATATGTCAGAAAAGAGAAGAGAGAAAACAGGGCTCAGTCTTTTGCTGTGGCTGGAGTAGAGGATAGGACTCTATAACACGGCGGCATAGAGTATGCACCTGGAAAGGGAGAACAGAGAACTGGCAGAGAATGTCAGCTGATCAGCCTCCTGTTGTCAGTCAGCCTGAGGCTAGACAACATGGAGTCAGGGTGGTGATGGGAACAGCATGCAGACAGTCAGATGTAAAGAGATGAGATAAGGATTCACAAGCATTTGTTGAGTGTGCTTAATCTCCATATTTTTTTACATTATCATTTTTGAATAATGTAACTTTCAATCCCTTACTCTCAACTTTTATCTTCATTCCCAAAGTTCTATAAAAGCCCTGCTCTCTCTCCAGGTACCCAGGAGATCCCCTGCATATTTTCATTATGTAGCCTACTGGAGAGAAGCCTAAATAACTTGGGTTGTCTTCCCTGGTGCAGAAAAGACAGAGTTGAGAAGGCAGGAGTGGATGGCATAACAATTTGTTGCCCAATGGGACTAGAAGTGGGTGAGAAAAGGAAATCTATCATAAATGCCTGAGGATAAGGCATAATATACCTGCCTCCTCCATCCCAGTAAATCAGGTGGGACCTGTGCAGGTGAGTCTGAACAATCTCCTGGTATAGTTTTCATTCATTCCCCCAACTTCCAGTTGATTATCACTGACACAAGGAAATAGAATATGACATATGTGACCTGCCATCTTTGAGCACAACAGAAAATGGAATAGCAGGGACTGTTAGAGGCTGACACTAGGGGAAAGGTCCTGACTATGGTAATTGTGTGGAAGCAAAGAGAACTTAAAGGAAATTTCAGATGGAGTGGATCAAGTCTAGCTAAGCAAAATGACTGCTTTAGGGCTATTCCAGTCCCTTATTTTTTATTTTGTAGTTTGTAAGTAAAGTCTGATGGGACCATGGAGCACATCTCGAGAGCCTAGAGCTATGGCTAATGTGCAGTCCCTCTTCTTGCCATGTTCCACGGCTTGCCATTTGTAGGAAGAACAAAATATGATCCTTTCTTTTGTCTTAGAAATCCTTTTCTGTTTCATTCCGTAAGTACTCTCCTGTGAACCCACCTCTCAGAACATTTCCTTGGATGACGATGAAGTTGTACCCGCATCTTGTTAGGACACAGGACTCTCAAGATTATTATTCTCCCCTTTTGTTCTTCTCCACTCTGAAAAGGCATTTAACTTTGCTGAATACCTGTTGCTGATATTTTGCATACTCACTTGCATGTCTTTGTTTTCAACATTAAAATGACCATTTTAAATTGTGGATAGAACACTAAAATATTCCCTAATTTTCTTTCCCCCTGCCATTCATTTGCTAAGGGATAAAAATGTTCACCACTGCTTATTTTAAGATGGGTGAAAAGAATGGCACATGCTTCCTTCTCAGATACCTGCAACTGTCTGCTTCTCCTGGGCACATCTATGCCCGCACCCTAACAAACAGCTTCATGAATCCTACCTGGGACTATTTTCATCCTCGTAGTGTGAGAGTGAAAAATCATGTGTGGTGGTGGAAGGCCAGAAAGCTCTTTAGGAGCTGGAATGTTAGCTGGAGTACATGTGAGAACAGGGCAGTGTCTACACCACAGCACAGACTTGACTTCCCTCTGCCAAAACAAACGGACATTTCTACGAACAAAAAAACAAATTAAAAATACAAAGCAACAAAGCAAGTTGTTTTAAGATATGAAAAAAAGATAAGACCCACTGAACCAGGGTCTCCTGATCCCACCACTAGACCAGTAATAAGATATTTGACCTCCCTGGGCTTAAAAACTGGGGTAATGAGTGTAATCCAACAAAGTGGTTTGAGTATTACAATGGATATTTATTTTTCTCAGTTGCCCAGCATCCATCCCCTGTGCTTCAGTTTTCCTTTCAAAACTGTAACTCCCAGATCTCCTCAGACCCTGTTTTACTCCTTTTTGTGCTCATCTAAACACCCCCTTATGCAGCTCTTTCTGAAAGACTGCCCGTCGTCTACTAGAGAATCTTTTTCTCTCTCCATATGACCTTTCTATGTGGCTAGCTTGGGCTTCCTCACACCATGGTGGTTTTAGGACACCAGGTGCTAATAGTCAAGGAAGAGAAAGTATAAGTTACCAGTCTCTTACACTTGAGCCCAGAAATTGGTTCAGTGATACTTCTACTGTACTCTGTTTGTCAAAACAGTCACAAGGTCTGCCCATACTCAAAGGGTGAGGAAGACAGATCCCACCTTTCATGCAAAGAGTATCAAACACTCTATGGCCTTCTTTAATCAGCCACATCATCTTAAACTCCTCGCCTGAAATTTCAGGTTGGTCAGTAGTTTCTTAAGAATATGAAAAAGCTGAACAACCGATAAATTTCCAAAAATTGAAACAGCAAAATAAAATAATTCACTTATTTGGAGATCACTTTTTTTCTGCTGTAGGAATTATGTCTTTTGTCCTGACATGTCAAGGTACCAGTTGAGGGATTTATTTTTTGTTTTGTAATAGATTTCTAGGATATGGCCCAAAAACTGCACGTTATTTAGACTGACATAGTGAGGCCCGTCTTTCTTGCCTCAAATCACAAATGTGGACCAAATCACAATTTCCTAGGATGGCATCTTAAAATTTGAGGGAATCTATTTTCTTCCAAATCAGGAATCTTCCTCTCAGTGTTTTGTCATTACTGTCTTTGTGATTCAAAAGGATGGACTCCAGGTTCCACCTCCTCAGTCTCACAGATCTGAGCTGGAGAGGATGATTCTGACAGAGCCAGGAAAAACAAGGATGTTATTTTCTCTCCTGTTTTTCTTGTTATTATTATTATTATTATTTTATTATGTTTCTGTGAGCAGCTAGCATAGTTTCCACAATGTAAATACAGATTTAATGATGAAGATGACAAAAGAAGTGGGTGTTTGTTAATAAGATTGGAAATTATATTCTCTCTAATTTCTTATGGGTAAATGTGGCAAGTGGTGGGTTAATGAGCTAGACTGGTTAATATTCACCATGACAACAACAACAGTTATCTGTTTAATTCCTCATGTTCCTATTTATGGAGGGAGACAAAATAGCATTAAATACAGCATAGCAGTTAAGAGTGAGAATTCTAGAGCCAAATTGCTTAAATTCTGATTTCATTGCTTACTGGCTGTGCAACTTTGGGCAAGCTATTCAGCCCCTCTGTGCCTGCATTTCCTCTTCTAATACATTGGTATATATAATACTTCCTTCAGAGGGTTCTAAGAATTAAATTAGATGCTACATATAAGGCACTCAGAGAAGTGCAGTGCCCTCCTAAACTCTCAGTAAACACTAGCAGGTACTCAAGTTGGTGATTATTCTGTCCCAGGGCTTCAGGCTTCCCTTAACTCCTTCCATAAATTGATGACTAACTTCCATTAGAGGCTGACTCCTAATTGACTAGAAACTGGCACCTTATACGGGTCCCAACCACTACTTAAAGACAGCATTTTAATGATGGGGAAACTAGATGGGGGCACAAGGATGAACCAGAGAGTGTGCTTCCAGGTAGGAGGCACAGCTCAGTGGACTCTTCCTAAGACTGGACAGAAGATGGAGGTAACCCTTCAATGTCTCAGCCAATCCTAGTCATTGGTTCAGCTTTGTAGGGTCCGCTGCCAGCAGCCGACCCGTACAGCCCTAGCCTCGTTCCTTTCAGTGGGCGAGCTAACGGCCCAGGATTCCTCTTTCCCTCTGGTTCCCTTTTGAAGGAGACAGGGGAAGAGAGCCGTGAAGAGAGGTGAGCACACCACCGGCCCCAAACCAGCCCAGTTAAAGGACACTCAGACACGGTGGGGGTTCTGTCAAGCAGTTCCGTTTACTAACACACAAGCATTGGCTTTTAAAGGTAAATGGCAAAGGCAGGTTTTTTACATCCTCCAATCAGCTTAAGGGTTAAGGGCATGCATCCTGTCTCAATACCTAGCTATTGCAATTACGCAGTGTTCACAAGTGTGGCCAATAAGGGCTAAGGCAAGGTTCCCGCAGACACTCCCACCCTGCTTTCTCCTGGTGCCCTCTTAGGCTGCCACATTAATCCACTTGTAATGTCACTTTAAAGTGGTGTTAGTTTTTTAAAGGCCCAACAAGCTTTAGGAAGGCCTAACTCTCTGTGATCACCAGTATAATAGAACTTATCAAAAATTCTATTCTCTACTAAGTGGAATTGTTTTTAAGGCCAGAGAGGATCCAGTGTTTATCATAGATTCAGAGTCTGAAAAGGAGTTAATGAGCTCTCTGTATCAGCCAGCCACTTTCATTTGGTTTTAATTTTCCCCTAATTTTTCTTGATTGAAAAATGTCAACATGAACAGCACATTTAACCAGTCAAGCCCCTCAATTTTAATTCCAGATCAGCAACATGATAGAGCTGAAGTGAACCCTATCTGGTGATCTGGTAGTGATTTTTTGCTTGTCCACTGTCTGTAACTCAAGTGTCCAAGGGGTGCAAATGTTGCGGGGGAGGACTGAGGTTATTGTAATCAAGCACGAATTTCAGGTTCTTTATGGTAAACAACAGTAGCTACCAAAAAAGTTTGAGTTAGGTGATGATTAGCTGCTCCCCCCAAGCCATGTTATCTGTATTATTAAAAAAATCACATCTCTGACCCACACCTGCTAGCATACAGATATGCATGCAGACAGACACAAAGCAGTTCATATAAACTGTCCTCTATGCTTTTTGAGGTTCCAGAACTTTGTCCTTTCAAATGCTCTGATCATGCATTAAATGAAAGGTTCAATTGTGGCAGACATTAGCAACTTTCCAGAGACAGGATTTGGTGGCTTACAGTCAGGATCAAATGATCAGAAAGGCTTCTAAACAACTGGCCAGCCAGGGCAGAACTAAGGCAAGCCAGGCAGGTTTAGCAGGCCACTCATTTTCAGGTGCTCTCCCTGCCCTTGCTGATCCTGAGAGTGAGGGACTCCTTAAATTTTCCTTAAATTTTGCACCATAGGCTCTTCGCTTGCCTCACTGTAATCAAACCTTGGACATAGAGCCATCTAAAAATCAAGACAAAGAAACCCATTTTTAACATTTATCAGCCTAGTCAGCAGCCACCATTTTTCACTGTTAAGACAATTAGACTATTAGTGTGTTGCTCAGTAGAGCATCGGTTACTGATTAAGTACTGAGAACAGAAGCTCTTAGAGTAACTGCCCCTAGAGTGTGGTCTTTTTTGATATAATGCAAGCTAACCATCCTTGGACCACAAATTCTTGATTCAGGCAACAACTGGTCAGATAGTTAAATCTTAAACTAACTAGAATATGCATTATGTTACATTGTCTATGCTAAGGTATTTAAAAGCAAAGTACAGGCATTCTTACAAATGTGACTATCCAAGGAGGTTGTCAAGTATATGTTGGCCTCAAAGAGATCTCCAGAAAAAAAAATGTGGAGATGATATATCGAGGATATCCTTCACCTTTTTACGTACAAAATTCTTTATCTCCCGCCTCACACCTGGGTCTACCCTGCTGAGGTGTAACTAATAATCATTACTTGTTTGGTATTCAGACTTTAAAATCGCGAGACATCAACCTTCTCCTGTTTTCCCTTCTATTTCTTCCCTAGAGCCATAGATTGAGGAAAGCATTTTGCAACCAGAGTGAACACAACTTGTGCCCTAAAATTCGATAAGTTCCCATTTGTTCAGGTGTATGGCTACTGTTCCACTGCTCTTTTGAACCTAATTCCAACCTATCTCAAAATAGGGAATGCACAAAAAGACTCACTAATTTGTCAAGTGGTTTGGCTATGTGATTTGCCAATAGTTTTCTTTCAAGGAAGTGACTTGGAGTCTAGAGAGGATATGGCTCATGTGTTATCTGTGTTTATTTTTATTTCCAACTTACTTATTCAGAGAGAAAATTATTTACCTGTGCATTTCCATGGTTCCTATTGCCATGGCAGCCAATTGTATTGCAAAGATGACAGAGAGAGAGAGAGAGAGAGAGAGAGAGAGAGAGAGAGAGAGAGAGAGAGAGACAACAGGATTGAGAAGTTTGCCCCTGAAGTACTGAGGCAATATTTCAGATAACCAGGGCTTTTGGTGGGTAGAGCTCAACTGTGGGGATGGTTGACTGACTGTCTCTCAGATCATCTTGAAGAAAAACAAGGAAACAAGATAAAATGGTGGAAAGGTAATTAGTGTTCTACAGGAGTTCAGCTCTCATCTTTCTGTGTTGATGCCCTTTAAAAAATTAATGGTTCTTTAGGTGCTTAATTAAAGTATAGAATGTCTACTTGCCTCTATAAATCATTTCAGCTGCCCAAGGAGGCAATTGTGGTTGTGGAAGTGAGGGGTAACTAGGGCTACACTGAACTCCCAGGGGCTGAAAATGGAATGTTATTTATTGGAGCACTGGAAGGACATTTTCAATGCTGAGAGTTATATTTCACTCTGCAGTCATTGAGAGCTGAGAGAGTTCAAGCCGATGCTTTAACTGGCTGGTTTTCTTTCAAAGGCGAACTGGAAGAGAAGTGCACACAGAATGACAAGGACTGGATGGCTTGAATCATCACCTAGGTGATCCACTGTAATGTTAGATTTTCTCTAAGGGACTAAAAGATGAAGCTTAAAATTTCCAATTAATTTTCCCAATGTATCTTAGTAAGCACAAGTGTGTAGTAAGCACAAGTACCCCATTTCCCAGGGCAGGTCACTGAGGCCCAGAATAAAGGAACATTTTCAGAATCAGACAGCAAATTAACAATGGAAATAAAAAGAAAAAATAACACCCTGAATTATGGATAGGATGGATGATCAGAGTTAACAAAATGAGCTTTTATTTCCTGAGCAAC
>NW_007735619.1:37445-39836 GCF_000696425.1 Galeopterus variegatus
TGAATTATGGATAGGATGGATGATCAGAGTTAACAAAATGAGCTTTTATTTCCTGAGCAACTCTGGCTTTAGTGCAAGAATTTAGCAAAAACATATTGGCTCATGTAATTCTTCCCCTTTGTTCCATTGGAGCATTTACGAGTGGGGACAGTGCCTTCAGTCTGATCAGTATCACACTGGGTTGAGCACTGGCTTTTCATTGGAATTCTCTAGTATAATCACCCTTATTTTTTCTCACAAAGGTGGTGGAATGTAAGGTCCACAACAGTGCCTGCTTTCT
This sequence comes from Galeopterus variegatus, assembly GCF_000696425.1. Classification (NCBI taxonomy): domain Eukaryota; kingdom Metazoa; phylum Chordata; class Mammalia; order Dermoptera; family Cynocephalidae; genus Galeopterus; species Galeopterus variegatus. The sequence goes on from NW_007735619.1 coordinate 37,726, forward strand.
GCAATTACCCAAATGTCACCACCTACCTGCTTGAGCTCTTTTGTCACATCTCCTCTCTCTTCTTCAACTTTTCTCTGATTTATTCCCAAAAGCTTTCTCCTAGGCTGCTTGGCAGCATTTCCTCACTAGTCAAAATTGGGTGGGCCTTTCTTGAGTGAGTTCTCAGAGCTGACCTCCTTTCTGACACATCTATTTGCATGCATAAGGCCATCGATGACATCAATGGTTTTGCAGTACTGAGCCACATTTTGGGTTTTACCTAGAAGATGTGCAGAATACAAATGTTTCCATGAGGTGTGTGGGCCAATTTCTCATTCAGGAGGAGAAATGTTGCAGATGACAAATTTGGAAACCTTAGTTGGCTGCTTGGTTTCCTTGGGAGTTTTCATTCATTTATTTAATATGAATGCGTTAAGAAATATTTGAAAAGTAATTTGGTGCTGAAAAAATAATACAACAGTCCCTCTCCTCTAGGAGCTTACATTCCAGCTAGAAAAAAAGCAATATAAGCCAAATATATTACAAATCAAATAAGTAATACAGGCAGTATGGATGCTATACAGGAGTTTAAAGGCATAGAGCATAAAAAAGACTGCAGAGAAAGTTGCCATCACCCGAAGGTAGGTTAAAAGATAATAGAATGAACAGAATACCATTTATATAAACTAAACATACATGTACAAAATAACACTGTTTTTCAAAGACATGTGTTGAATCCTTCACAATAAACACATTAGTGCGAGTGTCTTTGAATAGGAAGAAAAGGGAGTGGGCAATAGGGTAAATATAAAATGAAATAAGAGGAAGATTTTGTTCAAGTCAATAATTATAACGTGCTATAAAATGCAAATAACTGGGTTTTCTGTTTCATTTTCAGTTTCAGTAGGAATAAGGAGAAGAAATACAACAACAAAAAACTAAGGTAATTGTCCTAAAGACATAAACATCTGGTTTGTATGTAGGAGCATTTGAGCCACTGTGTCTGTCCATTGGGGAAAGATTTGCCCCTCAGTGTTGCTGCCCTGCTCACGTTATTGGAGACGCCATGAGTCTCTTGTTTACCAGGGTAATTGAAACTTTCCTAAAGAGGCAGTTTCATTGGATGGTGAAGTACTTATCTGCTTTCATGAGGCAAAGAAATAGAGATGGCATCTCTCCACTGGCTTACTGATGTCTTATGTATCAGAATGAGATCTGTATTGAAAGCAAATCCTCCTGGTCGAGAAAATACATGAATAATTCATAGAAAAGTAAATTAGATTGCTTTCAGAGTCTTTCCTAAAAATAAGTTTTGATTAAAGAAAGAAAATTCTCCAGAGAAACAACTAACATGATGCACATATATGGAGAAAGAGGCTTATTATCAAAATTTGGCATATGCAATTATGGAGACTGGCTAGTCTCAAGATCTGTAGTCAGAAAGCTAGAGACCCAGGAGAGCTGATGGTGTAGTTTCAGTCCAAATGCCAGCAGATTTGAAACCCACCAAATCAGAAACAAACTGATGTCCCAGCTTAAGGCAGTCAGGCAGGAGAAGATCCCTCTCAGTCAAGCGAGGGTCAGTATTTTGTTCTATTCAGACTTCAACTGATTGGATGAGGCCCACCCACATTAGAGAGGGCAATCTGCTTTATTCAGTCTCAATTCAAATGTTAATATTATGTAAAAATACCCTCACACAAGTATCCAGAATAATGTTTAAGCAAATGTCTGGGCACCCTGTGGCCCAGTCAAATTGACACATAAAATTAAACACCACAAATTTACCACTTATCAACTTAGCACCCACACGCTTCTCATTAAGCCATACTTAAACCTCAAATAAATACAATAACAAGGTCATTAAAAACAAGAGCATAAAGGAACAGGGAACCGAAAGGGGAAAGAAACAACATAGGAAAAAGATATTTATTTTTTTATTTTTTATTTTTTTTGTCTTTTGTCTTTTTCCGTGTCCGGCAACAGATCGGGAACCGAAAGGGGAAAGAAACAACATAGGAAAAAGATATTTAAAGAAAGTAAAAAGTTGGGGAAGCACCAAAAATGACATATGAAACATTGTGCTAAGGACAAGACAAATTTATGAAGGAAAATCTCTGAGAACCCCTGAC
>NW_007735619.1:39963-40648 GCF_000696425.1 Galeopterus variegatus
GGTGGGAGCGCCACCACGCTTCCCAAGCGGCGCACTATCCAGTGCGCCACCGGGCCGGCCCGGAAAAAGATATTTCAAGAAAGTAAAAAGTTGGGGAAGCACCAAAAATGACACATGAAACATTGTGCTAAGGACAAGACAAATTTATGAAGGAAAATCTCTGAGAACCCCTGACTCATACTGTGGGTCATCTTAGAAGGAGCTTGGTCTTAGAAACTAACAGATCTGGGTTTCAATCTCATCTTCAACATTTATCAGCAATGTGACCTTGGATAATGCTGTAAATCATTATCATTGATATAGTAAAATGGCCTCATCTACAAAACAAGGATAATAATATATTCTTTTCAGAGTTGTTTGTGTAATTGAATAAAGTAATGTATGGAAATTATTGCCTTACTCTCCTTGGTCTGTCATAACAAAACACCATAGACTGGGTGGCTTAAAAACAGAAATTTATTTCTCACAGTTCTGAAAACTGGAAGTCCAAGATCAAGATGTCATCTCTCTTTCTCACTTGTAGATGGTCACCTCCTTTCTGGGTACTCACATGGCTGAGAGAGAGAAAGATAGTGCACACTAGTTCTCTGGTGTCTCTTCTTAAAAGGGCACTAATCCTATCATACCACGTCCCCACCCTCATGACTTCATTTCACCTTAATTACTTCCTTATAAGTCCTATTTC